>NW_017728927.1:14434062-14461167 GCF_001723895.1 Crocodylus porosus
GGGGGGCCATGGGGCTCCACCCCGCCCGCTGCCCCCCGTCATTCTTGACGGGCAATTGGCTAGTGATATAATGTTAGGTAATTCCCTCAGTAAATTCTGGTACCGAGGAAAATTAAGTACCAAGGAAAATTAAGTATATATGGATATTTGGTGAAAGTACAAAATATGCAGATGCTGCTGAGGGTTAAACATTCATTATTCAGGACAGGGGTTGTCAACCGGGGGTATGTGTACCCCGGGGGGCACTTGAGAATGCCCTAGGGGGTGCATGCGGGCAGGCAGGGACAGAGCACTGCCACGTACCATCCTGCGCAGATGCCACCCTCCCAGCCAGACACAGGGGGTAGGGGAAGCTTGTACACAGCAGCCACCACCCTTCCACATTCAACCGCGTGCCACTCCTCACCCCCTCTGCTCTGCGTTCGGGTACGCTGCTCTGCACCCAGCTGCCAGGGGTACACTGAGCCAAAAAGGTTGGAAACCCCTGACTTGGGGAGCTATTTCTATTAAGGGGACACTATGAATGTAACAGTCATACTTCCACCTAATTTTTTGCTCAGTAGAGTTACAAGTTTACTATAATTGAAAGAAATTAGAAGACCAAAAAGACATTTTGGCACCACTTTGTGCACAGTCAGTTTCATCACTGGAAAGTCAGTTTTTCCTTTGTGTTGTACAGTTTTCTATGTGAAAAATAATAGTTGTTTTCCATACTGGATAAATTGTAAGGCTGCAAATAGGCTGGTTCTAGTGTAATGCTTTGTATTATCCCTGATTGACCATGACACTGTTGGAATGTTACTTCCTCCCTGCATTGGGAATGACAGAAGTTTGGTACATTTACTGTGCACTGTAACAATGCAGAAATTAGTTGAAAAGTTCATTATTTGTTGAAGTTCTGTCATCTGTAAGAACGTGTTATTGGGTAGCATAAAAAAATACAGCCCTCAGTTAATTAAGGCCCCAGTCCTTCAAACATTTATGGATGTGATTAATTTTCCATACATTGTATAGTCGTGTTGACCTTAGGCATAAAGTTAAAGTATCTACATAAATGTTTGCAGGATGGGGTCATTTTAGCTTCCCCTGAACTGCCGGAAAAGTATTAATGACTGGAATTGCAGCCATAAATGTACATAAAATTCAGATGATCCGCTTCTATGATATTTTTAAAAACTCATTAATTTCTGGAGACTACATCAAGTACCTGATTCTAAAATTCTTTATTAGCTTATTAGGCATATGAATATATCTTATTGATTATTTAAGACTTATTTCATTCCAGATGGAGCTAAAATTTACCCTGTTACTAATTAGGGAGAAAAGAGCAAAAGGAGAAGAAAACAGATTGGGGGATGAAAGACAATTCTACTGTATTTTGTGTTTGGTTAAATGAGCCTATCAGAGCCTTATTCAGTAGGATCTAAGGATGTCTTCCATATGACTGAATTTATCTGCTTTTCATACTAAATGCTCGTCCTTCATATAAGGGCTCTGTCAGTGTCACCGTCTACTGTTTGACAGTGGGTGGTAACTCTTCTGAGCAGCTGGAGTAATTCTGCATGTGGAGGGGAAGGTAAGTTGGTTGTAATAGGCATATTGTGAGATTGTTGGCCAAATTCTTTCCTCCGAGTTGTGCGTGCAGCTCTAATTGTATTCAACAGAACTTTCGCACATGTGTCTAAGGGTGGAATTAGCTCATTGTTTTCTCCTTCAACAACTCTCAGACTCTTAAGATGTTGCTCAACACACTTAGAGGTGTCCTAATTGGCATTTCAAGTTATATTATGATTCTGTTTTCCTTCAGATTTTCTGCCAGACCCTATGTAAATCTGAGCACGTAGGAAATGTTTACTACAGCGGGATTAGAACACTTGCCAGTTACTATTCCTATCCAAGCTGGCAGCTGGCTGGGGCAAAATCCCACCTATTTCTACTAATTGTCCATTCCAGCCTGGTGTTCACTTAGCCCTTCACCCTGGTACTTTTGCACGATTCTGATGATTTCTTTCTCTTTCTTTCTATTCCCTGAGGTCCCGGATACATATTTTTCTATTTTACTGGAATACTTGGAAGGGCTCAAGGGCAGTGCACGTGAGGTAACTGTGCAGAAAGCTGAGGCTCTCATGAAAGAGTATGACAGCGCTGACCTAGAAGATCCCGACCTGTTGGACAAGTGTGAGCGTATACGACAAGTTCTACAGCTATTATCCTGAAGTGGTGTGAACCCTGTTGCTATTTCTGTACTTTTTGCTGTATGGAGAGACGGGTAAAATGTAAGAAAACAGCTTTTTATGGTCAGTGTAAATACATATCTTTATGAAGACTCTTGATGCTAAGATTTCATATTTCCAGTTCTTGTTGTAAAATATTTTTTCCAATTACACATTAAACAGATTGTAAGGAAATTAAAATTGAAGTGAAATGTGGCATCTGTCCAGCTTATACCAGGCAATTTTGATTCCTTCAGGTAACTTTGGTGCATGTCTTCTGGAAGAGGCTAGACACATCCTTGTCTCTAGTTTTCCTCATATTTGTCTATATTTTCTATTAAATGATAAGGTACTTTATAGTTCTTGATAAGAAGAACAAAACAACCAAGAAAAAAGCTTGGAGATTCTTCCACAGAAGGTAGGTTTAAAAGTGAACAAAAAGTGTGGTGCTTGTTCAACCAGTTGCTATCTATCACTTTTGGCTTTAGAAGCACATCATTTGAATTTGGGAAAAATCATTTTCAGTGTGTTGAACAGAGGTTTTATAACCCATTTGCTTATTAGCAGTTAAGCAAAGATCTGGAGATCATCCTCTTTGCTAATTTTCTTTTTCTGCTTTAAAGATTTTGAATACTGTATGGCAATATTTAGCTACTGAGGTAACGTGCAGTTGAGAATAGCCCAAATCAATTGTCCATAGTCTTGAAATCAGCCAATCACATCTTTAAAAAATAGTCAGTAATGGGATGTGCTTCACTGTAGTACATGCATACAGCCTGACAGGTTCTATTTTCATCTTTCTCCTGTTAATTGTCTTCCAGAAGAGGTAATTTGTGTACTTTCGGCTTGACTAGGGGACATTTGTCTTCTAAGAGAATGCCGATGACCAGCCTTTCATGGGAAAAAGAAGGCCATTAATTATTCAGAAGCTGGAGATGTGTCTTTAATAACAGTACTAATTGAACGTTTGTCCTCAACCCACACTCATGACCTGATTCTCACAAGTGGTTCTACAAATACCATTCACATCTATTAATGGTAATCATAGGTTATGTGTTATTTCAGAAAAATATCACACATGGTCTGTTTTGTTGGGAGGGAAAAAATACCAATTTCTGTGATATCCATGCCTGTCTTTTCAACAAGAAGCACTTGATTTAAATATGACAATTTTCACCTAAATGAATTATCATAACTCTTGAAAAAGCATAAAATATACTACTGGTTTCAAAAGTAGCTTATACATTGGGACTTTAAGACAACTTCATTAGCAGCCAAAATTTTGAGTGATCCAATATGTGCTGTTCTAACATTGTAAGTATAATGGAATTTAGTATAGTTGTGAGCCAAAGTATAATATAGAGGACAAAACAGCCTGCCTGAGCAGATTGCCAGCATAGCTACAGTGCACATAGACATATTATTCAGTGATTGTGCTCCTTGATGGCATCTTACTGTTTCATTTTTCTCCTTCTTTCTATATTTCTTTCAAATCTGTTCTCTTTTCTATGTTTGTGGAAACTTTTAATTTAAGTGTCCCTCTTCCATCTATCTTTGGTTACAAACACAGGCAGCAACTGATTCAAATTAAAGGAAAAACTAAGGAAGCCTTGAAGATTTCTATCCTTCCTCTCCTGCCCCTGCCCCTAAAATAAAGTTTACTCAGGAAACATCCTTATCTCCTAAATACTTGTTTTCAATCTTCAGAAGTACACTCTGATATCCTGTCACTTCTGTACCATTTCTGTGAGTATTGGCATTGAGCAGAAATCACAATTCCTTAAGTTTATAGGCTTAGGCTTCCTTATGGGACGGAGCAGAACATAGAGGGCATGCCTACACATCGTTTACTGTCCAGTAAGCATGTGCGTCTACACAGCAAACCTCACTAATCATGGGCTAATTTGCTACTTGCAAATGCAAGTAGTTACTGCACAGTAGCACTTTTGTAGACACCTAACAGGGAGCAAATCTGCTCCCAGTCAACTGGCCACCAGAGAACAGAAAATTACTCTCTGCCCCCAGGAGCTGCCTGCTGCCGAGGCAGGCTCTGCCACTGGAGCCCAGGCAAGGACTATGTCCCCCTGCCCTGGCAGCAGGGAGCTCCAAGGTAATTGAGCATATACTTATCTCATGGTACATACAGCGTAGCTTGCCCCTCAGTGAAAGTGAGGGAAGTTACCTCTCACTTATTGTGGGGTAAAAGTACATGTGTGGGTAATTACTGCAGAATAGCTGATGCACTGTAAGATCACGTATGAGCTGACCTTGAAGTAAGCACAGAGCACTTGGTCAGGGTGAGATGCAGAGTCAGTGGCAGATCTGGCAATAGATACCATTACTTCTGACTCGCCCTCACATACACCAGCCACTAGGCCAGAATCATGCTTCCTGCTCAGTCTGCCATTTTTAATATCTGAGCTTATTTGGCATGTTTAATAAGAAAAGCAAGATTTGCTCTGTTTCCTTTTAAATTCTAAAGTGTATGCTAAGTACTACTGAAACCTGTAACTGGAATAAGGTTATCCAGAGAGCTAGGGAGATCTATTGCTTCTCTGGCTCTTTTGTCTGGGTAGTCATTTAAAAATTTCAAATCTTTCATAACTCTTGTAGCTCAGACACTCAGCACATGTATGGAAATGAATTGCCAGAATTGTGTGCCTACCTCTATTTAAATCAGCCAGTTGTGGTGTTAAGACAAATCAAATCTAAGGCTAGAAGTAACCATTTGTATAGACTGACAAATTATATTTCATCTGCCTACTCTAATTGTCTTCCAGCTGAGTTAATCTGCATTGTGTAACTCTGTCTAGGAGAATTCATATCCTAAGGGAATGCTGAAGTCAGGACTTCTGTGCAAAATACGAAAACATTAATTACTCAAAATTGCTTAAAGCTGGAGATGTGCCTCTAATGATGATACTAATTACTCAAAATTTGACAACGTAGAAGAGTTCCCTTTAATTTGGATGGTCTTTGCTCTACATTGTATATCTTTTTGGGTCTCTGCTGTCTGCCCTGACTTTTAATTTGTTGCCACAGTTGTAAAATTACTGAGTATAAATGGATTCTCCATCCTCATTTAGGAAGGTTAGATTGTAGATATTGAATATGTAGTTTACTTTTCCCCCAACAGAAAAACTCTGCTTTATTACTAAGTTAATTGTAAAGAAGAGTAAACCTAGTCTGATCTCACATCTCAGTTACTTTAAAAGATTTCCCTTTCCCTTTCAGCTGAATAAAGCAAAGCAACAGCCGTTAAATAATACTGTTCAATGTAAAATTGCAGTTTCAGAAAATAGTGTAAAAGAGACTTTAGTACAGTTTAACCTGCAGCATATAAACAAAACAAATCATCCAATTTTGTAATTGATCTATATAAATATGAGAGAAACTACAGTGAAGGAATTTTAAGATGGCAAAGTGTAGGTCTTAATGGGTAAGAAACACGAGAATTTATGTTTGCACAAACCTTTGTGAATATGCATATGTGAATACATATTGCCACATGCTGTTTTTACCACTGTGTGCAACAGATATGGAACATTTTTATTCAGTAAAGTTGAGTCTTTTTCTCATTCAAGATTTTGACATCTTTATCTGTTGCTAAAAATGTGATCTGCATCATGAAAGTATATGAGTAACTAAAGGTCTGATCCTGTGCTACTGAGGTCAGTGGAAACTTGAAGCTCAAAGTGCTTTTCCTTTGTTGTGCAAGCTGGTTGTGGCAGCGAGTTATAATTTAAAAGATCTTTTAAATGTGTCACAAGAACCTACATGTTAGCCACCTTGTATGATCATAAATTACATTTTGATTTAATTTCCTACTAGGCAACATGGCATGCAATAAGATTGACCTGCACTGAACAAAGACATGGAGGAAGGAATGGAAGGCAGATTGAATAATGGTTTCTCTTTCCTGGGCAAAACAAAGATGAAGGAAGGAGTTGGTGCTAGTGTGAAAGTTTTCTAAGTATTGGGGTGGACACTGAAGAGAGAGAAAGAGAAGAACAGTCATACAGTTTCTCCTTATTAGTTTTTTCTATACTTTGGAAATCGTCCTTATCTTTTTTTGCATTGGATTCAGGGCCAGTCCAAGGGTAATTGGCACCCTAAGCGAACTGTATACCTTGGTGCCCCCACCACTTCCAATATTGAGGAAAGTAAGAAGTCTAGAATGAAATTTTACAGCTCAGTGGGGAGAGCATCCTGGAGACCTGGCCCCGGCTCTGGCCCCACAGGGTGGGAGCTCTGGGCAGGAGCCAAGGACACTATTGGCCTGGGGACAGGGGCTGCAGGTCAGAAATGAGGGGCACTAGCAGGGATGAGGGCAGGGCTGGTCCAAGGTGGAGCCATAGCTGGCCAGGGCTGTTATTTAAAATGATATTCCTATTATTTTGTTCTGCAAATAATTTGGCACCCCCCAAATTTTGGCACCCTAAGTGACTGCCTAGTTCTCTTAATGGTTGGGCCGGCCCTGATTGGATTTTTGCCTTGTTGCTCCTTTAGCATTTGAGCTCTACAAGAGATCCTGTTCCTTTCCCCTTTTCTTCCAGATTCTCCCAACAATAACCTCCATCCCACCATCACTCCTCACTCCCAAACATTTCTTATTTTCAATTGTTAATAGCTGAGAACAAGACAGATGTTCTTGTCCTCAGCTATTAAATAAATGAAAAAAACATTGCATGAAAGAAAGTTCAGGTTGCAGAGTCTAACATTTAGAAATAAGGAAGTTGCAGTTTTTGATTGCCCAAACAACATTAATTTTAGCCCCTTGTGCGTCTAATATGGACACCAAATAAAGCAGGGGTTTTATAGAAAAAATAGTGTGTAGGGAAAAAATGAAAATAGTATTTAGTGGAAGGCTATCTTATAGTCTATATACAAGAGGAGGCAGAATGAAGATTGCTACTAGCTCCCGTGTAATTATAAAATAATGGAAAAAAAACCCAATACTGTTATGTGTTATAAAATACCATAGCTAAACTGAAATCACTATTCATTTTTAAAAATGAGATATGATATATAAGTAACTAAAACATACCTGACGTATTACTTTTGTCCTCATTTTTCCCGTAGACCATCCCTCCCACTGAGAGAAAGAAAAAGAGATCTTTCATATGTCTAACTAAAATGGCAGACTTTTAACCCAGGTCCTTGTTTCTGTACACATCCCCATATACCTATGGCACTTAATCACTTCCGTCGGTCTGGCTTAGGACCCAAGCATGACCCTGAAACTGTATGGTTCTTTGCGCTATTTTGGTGGAGCTACAGACTTTGGCAGCATCCTTTGAATCAGTCATACCTTCCCAGGCCCCATGAAGTTGCGGCCTTACGGTACAGTGATATAGTACGTGTTGTGAAATGGTTGAGTGAACTGGAGCATTCTTCTATAGGGAATACTGTGGGATGTAATAACAGAACATCAGCCACCCCAATACTCTTAAACAAAACCAGCTGTGTGTTTTGCCTGAACCTCCTACCATTTTACAGGCTTGGGATGCTGACAGTCACAAGCATTTGTTTTATTGTTTCTGTCCACAGGCTGAAAGTGCCTAGGACAAAGCTAATTCATAAACGGTCATATTCAAAGCTAAACCTTCAGGGAGTGTTAATATAGGTAAATAAACAATTTTGGCTTTCACACAGCAAGCAATTTCTGCAGGAGAGGCTTGTACAGAATAATGTAAGCTGTATATCTGTTGCCCTATTTTACCAAGGTAAACAGCACAATCCATGGGCATGTTAGCACATGGGCATGATTGCAAGCATCCAGGTAACCATGTATGGGCATGAGACATGCTGGGGGGCAGGAATGATTACAGGGAATGTAACCTCCTGAAGCTGCATGCTTACGGTGAAGGCAGTGCCACCTATATGGCTGGCTGCCATATAACTTCTAAACATAGAAAATAGTTACCCTGTAAGGAGAGCTTTTGTCCTTGTTGAATGGGGCTGCACAGTGAGTAGAGGGACAAACTTGCAGCTGCTTTGAACTCTTGAGCGCAGTTCCCTCTCGGGGCCAGAAGAACTGGGGGAAAAAAAATCCATTAATTTTGTATGCAGTCAGACAGGCACGATATCACCAAATACGTGGTTGTGGATGCCATCTGCGAGGCATGGGACACAGTGTAAGGGGAGGTTCAGAGCCATGCATTCCCCCTTGGCATCAGGGCAGTTAAAGGGGCCATCTCCTGCCTATGAACAAGTTTAGATACAACCAAGGTGGGGCAGGAAAGGCAGGTGGGCAGACTGCCCTGGACAGTTGTGGGGCCCAATGTTCAGGACAGCCCACTTGTTACAGTGGACAACATATTTAAAGAATATATTTAAAGTCCATGTTAAAGAAAGTAACGGGATTTCCTCATATCAAAAAGGAGAAACACTCTTGTCGTCTTCTCCCAATGTGTTTTTTATCTTACTGATGGAAAATCTTCTATAAACAGTTAATTGCATGCAAATATGGTACTGTGAATCACCCATTATGATTGCTTTCTTTCCTGTAGAAGTTCCTGAGCAAATTATAGCTAAGCCTAATGAATATGTGGAAAAATTTAGCTGGTTGAGTTAACATACACCACCTGGAAGAAAGCAATTCCTCAACTTGAGAGACAATATTAGAGATAAATACAGAAGTTGACTTTTCTTTCAAAATAGCTCAAATGAGTTGTTTTTATTTTCAAGTCTTTTGTGATGTTTAAATAAAATCTAAGGCAAAAAGTTACTGTCTGTGCAGCCGTTTGGCATGAAACAAATACTGTGCATTTTATTATGTCATAACACTTTTTCTTTTAAGCAGTCTGTGATATGGAACATATTATGAGCTATGAAAACAGCAGTCATTTTGACAGTCATTTCCAGAGGCTGGCTTCACCTCAGAAATGTTCAGTGGCTTTCTTATAAAATTCAATCTGCCCCTGTTTTGTTTCCTAAATCCATTGGATATTATTTCAGCTGTCTTTGAACAAAGCACAGAAACCCTCACAAAAACCGCTAATGCAAAGAGATCGAGACTGCATCACTGACATGGTTTCATGAGAAAACTTGGAATTTTCTTGAATTATGCAGGTAACAAAGGGCAGCCAGAGTAGAGCAGTTGCCTGCATTGATCGCAGGGGGAAATGAGGTTCTGGGGAGAGCAGGTGACTAGCTGCTGCTGCCATTTCCTGCTAGCGTGCTACAGAAGGGCGCTGTTGAAAAAGAAGAATGATGAGAATGTGACAATGGCAATCCCTTTAAAAACAGTGTCTCGCTGGAATATTTCTCTTCTGCTCTGCTTGCACTGAGGTTTTCTTTTTTAATAGAACTGTATTTCATGCAATAGATTATATCAATCAACCTTTATTTGCATCATTGCCTTGGCAGTGGATCTCGTATACCTCATAAAATTGCTTAATAGTCAAATTAAACTTTTGACCTGCTGTACAGCTCAGAGCCACTGTGTTTTGAATTTCTCTCTGCAGGAATGTTTCACAGAAAATTCTGTAGACTCCAGAGTTCACTTGCAATATTAGGTGATCACTTGCACACAACAGGGAACACAAGCCTGTACCTCAGCCCTTTTACTCGCACAGTTTGGCAGGTTAGAGAACTTGCTGTAACACTGAACTGCATTCATGATTGAAAAGAGCAACAACAGTTTGGATTCCTCCACACCAAATGTCAGGTAACCTGCTGATACTTGTATTTTTACAGAGACCTGAAAAATAATTCAGCTTGGTTTACAGAATGATGTTACTTGTCTTTGCAGAACTGTTGCTTCCAAGATACGTGAATGACGATGAAGCATCAAACTCCGCTCCTCCTGTTTCCCAGCTAGAATGTTGTGTAGCATTTTAGGACAATATTTTAATATTTGAAAATGAAGAATTGCATTGTCTTAGAAGAAGAACAATAGAAGTCCCATCTGCCTTATTTGGAAAATCCTGACATTTGAGGCACGAGCTTTACCCAAGTTTCCATGTCTTTGTTGTGAGCACTTTTTGACAGCTGTAATGTGCTCCTAATTGAAAAAGATACATAAACTAAATTGTTTCAGAATAGGTCTCAGTCCCTCCGTCAGCTCTGAGCAAGTGAGATCTTTTGTACCTGTTCTCTCTCTGTATAATGAATAGCATGAGCTTTAATGTATAAAATCCTTTATAAGCTATGCCTTAAGTACTTGAAAGGTCACTTATTGCTGGATATCTGGACAGAAAATTTGATCAGCTGGTAGCAACTGCTTTGGTCTTTATGCCTCTCAAAATGAATATAGGGTCTAAAAGAGGTTATACACTTATTTTGATGTGAAGCAAGAGGACTGGAATGTGGCGATGTTCCTAAGGTCTCGTGGTTATTCAGTGCGCACAGAACTGATTTTTAAAACAACTTTAAAAAGTGGATAATAAACAGGATGGATCTTCATTGACAAGAGATCCACATGAAGAGGAGTGATTTTGCATGGGGTATAGGAGGGATTTGTGGAATGGAGCACTGGAATGAGAGGTCCTGTATAGCACTAGGATCGACTTCTCAGGTGCAGAGAGGAGAGGGGAGATTTGATGAAGGGACTTAAGCCCTTACGATGCTGAGCAATCTTACCTTGAGTAGCAGAGCCTGGAAGCACACATTCAATCTCATCAACTTCCATAGAGGCACACCTCTGCTTTACTCCATTGGAGTTAGGGTGCTTGCTACCTTGCAGGATTGAGCCCTTCATCAGGTAAATAAGCTAAATCACGTAGGACAGGGAAGGCTTAGCCCTTTTCTGGAACTGCCTGTTAATCTTGCCTTTTTTCTGTATTTGCTGCTATATTTTATTCTTTCCTTTGTGTAGTTTGTCTTGCTTTTGATTTGCTGTTTGGGGTGTGTAGCAGAGCACTGAGGTACCTGCTACGTGCAGAGCCAGGATAACTCCTCAGGTGCCGATTGCTGGGGAACTAGAGGGAGCCAGTGACACACACCTGCTAGTGGTCGGGTGACCGGAAGGGGCAGGGCCGGGCTCCCGTGTAAACCCGGGCTGAGGCCAGGCAGGCAGTTCCCTGCTGGCAACTAGGGGGAGGGAGCTCTGCCCGAGTGAGGAAAAGGAAGAGGCCTGATTGCCTGTACAATGGGATACTGGTGAGAGATGGAGAAACCTTGGAGTGGCTCAAATGTGGTTATAACCCGATGGCTTAGGTTTATGTTATAGCCGAAGGGCTTGTGTTTTGTTTACTGTTACACCGGAGGTTTGGGTGAGGCTATTAGGGGTTGGCGGAGGCCTCGGAGGGGACCCGCAGCAGAGCAGGAAATCCCAGCCCCAGAGAGTAGGCAGCAAGAAGCCCCCGAGAGTGGGCAGCGACCGCCAAACGGGCAACATTGGGAGTGTGCCAAACCTGAACGCCAGAAAGGACTCAATATTGGGAGTGTCAGGAAGGGCGTAGTATTGGGAGAGTGCCGACTCCAAGGGCCCAGAGAGGCGCGGTTGCGAGACGGGCTGCGGAGAGCCCGAGAGCTGAAGAGAGTGTAAGACTGAGCAACGTCTGGTACATCTGCAAGGCTTGGGGCTTGGTACAGGAGTGGTTGGAGCCACGCGTAGCCCATAAGGCCGGGGTGCACAGAACACCCGTTATAGGGACAGGACAAGTGATAGCAGGAGAACCATGGCCAAGAGGATGAAAGGCAGCCTCCCTTTAACACATATAAGACCAAGATGTGGCAGGCAAGACTCGAGGGTGCTTTTAGGCAGCTTGGCACGGTACGGAGGGCAACTAGGAGACACCCGTCCTGTTACAGGGTGGTTATTTATTTTTATGGACTGGTGCTTACATGTGATTAGTCTTGTTCCCTAGAGTTCCTGTTCTCCCATTAGCTGGTATATTCCAGTAATGTCAGTGTGAGTTGCATGTATTAAAGAGGACAGAGCAGCCAAGCTATGTTTGAATGTCTATGGTGTTTTGCTATGTAATCATTATTAATACTTAACACTTGGCACCTTTCATCTGAGGGCTTGCCTAGTCTTATAAAGGTGAGGATATCTGCTAATCCCTATGTTACTCATGGGGGAACAGAGGGAAAGAGGTTAAAAGATTTGCCAACAGCATACAGCAGTTGGTAGCTGAACTAGATGAAGATTCCAGGTCTCCGGGTTTCCACTCACCAGATCCGTCCTCTAGACTCTACAACTACATTAAAAATGTAAGTGCAAACATAAAAAAACCCTTTTCTCCTTAAACCTCCCCCATTAATTGTCAATCCTTTTGACTCCTTGCTCCACAGAATAAGCTGGCAGATTGGCACTCAGTTCAAAGACTTCTCCTCCAGATGGGATATGCCTACTAAATATAGCAAAGAAAACTAGAAAGAACCACTGAAACCTCAAAATGCCCAAAAGACTGTGGCAGAAAGTGGGAGGAGGCTTGTTTCTATTCTGAGACTAAAAATTATTCAGTAGTTGTAGGCTACTATTCAAAATACTGTGTGATTACTATATTTAAGGAAGCCAAAAGTGATGCTGTTATGATAGTCAGCAAGCCAATGTTTGTAAGATCTTGTGTTCTAGAAAGTACCCTTTCTTCTAACGCACTGCAGATTTGAAGCTGGAAGTTGAAGATATGTTGTTGTTTTTTTTAAGCAAATCATATTAAATCTGCACTACTCACAGCCCAGTGGGTTGGGGCAAATGGGACAGAATTAAAGTATGAGATGAATTACCAGAATGCAGCGGTGATTCTAGTTGTGCTGAGCAACACTGGAGCTGCTTGGCCTCTTCCTCGTCCAAGCAAAAGTTGCTATCCCCATCATTAAATGCTATACATTCTTGGGGGCTCCCCCAGCTGTATGTTATTTCTGTATTTTCATGTGCTAAGCAGACTGAGGTTTCGAAATACTGTAATAGTGTGTGCACACAAACCAATTAAAACGGAATAATCCTCAGGAGGGAAACTGGGGTTTGAAGTTCAACTGCCCATTACACCAAGTGGAGTCCTCAGTTAATGCTACTGTCACTTGCACAGACAGCAGAGGGACAGCAATTCTCTGTTATGGGAGGTTAGTATGGTTAACCACCTTTCATGTGGCTGTTGAAGCATAATAGTACCCTTAAATGGCCAAATCCTGCCAACATCAGCCATGTGTATATTGATTGCACATGGGCAAAACATGCAAAATTGTAGCCATAGTCATTTAATATCTCCAGCGAAGTTCTCCTGTGCCCATTAAGCTGTAAATCATGCATGCTAAAAATATTAACAGATAATTACACAAGTGAGCAGGATCCATTGCATCTTACCAGAAGGTCTTACTGAAGCCAGTGTTTGTAATAACACCCCTGACAGCCAGGTGCCGAGTGTCCTGAACACTACTTGAAGTTTGAGACCAACGCTCACTCGTATGTCAACTATTAGCAAAATTCCTATGGCCATCAGTAGGAAGAGAATCCAAGTCAGTGGGAACCAAGGCATCCTAATGTAGCTTCTCACCCCAGGGTCAAGCCTTTCATGAACCCCCTTTCTCGCCCCATTCAGCCGAGGCCCAGGTAAACAGGCTGAGAAGAAGAGGTCGTGTCTATTGAACCATGGTAGAAAGTAACAAAACGCCTATTTCTATGGTTGTCTGAGGCATAGTGATCTCACCAGTCCTGGAATTAAGTGGTGTTTGCTTCAGGACACCAGACTTGTGCGGCTTTTGAATAATTCAGTGATGATGTGGGAGTGACACCTGGTGGTTCAGAGGTTTGGAAGAATGTTCAGGCTAAATTGCCTGTGGTTTTTTCAGCTTAGGCTGTGAGCAGCTATCAATCAAGAGTGTGATAACGACCTAGTTACTTTTGCTTAGAGCACTTTATTATGATTATAAAATGACTCTGTGTTAGAAAAAGGGCAAACACAGTAGTAGTGATTTATAAGACTTTATTCTGCCAACTAAATTTATGTTACCATAACCATAAAATTATAATGCATAAGGTACAATGATTGTTTCTGGCTTGGGTTGCTCTCATCATCTGACATATTAAGGCTCTCGAGCTGTGAAAGTTATTCTAATTGCAGATCCAAACTATATTTTTGCCATGTTTTCATAGAGTGGCAAGTGATTGTGTTAAAATATTCGTCATTGGAAAAAAAGGCAAAATTGGAAAAATTGTTGCCCTTTCCTTTTACAGAAAGGTTTGTGTTCACTGATAAACAGGGAAAAGGAATTCAATTTGCATCCTTTAATGGAAAAGATGTGAAATTTTTCTTAATTTTATGAGAGTAATAGTATTGCTACCAAAAAAATAGACATTGGTGCTCAATTCTGTACTGGTCCAAGCCCATACATTTTGTGACTGAGCGTTTGTTTTTGTACACTAACACTTTCAGAAGCAAAACTGAGATTTATTGCCAGCATGTAAAAGGCTCAGGTATAACCTGAAAGCACATTGAAGAAGTGATGAAAGCTGGAACACTGGAATAGTCCTACTGTGAGGCAGATAAGTCCCTCATTGCCTTGCTTTGAATTCGTGATTACATGCCCTGTTTGTTCATATAGGTAACCTGGAGTTCGCTGAGCTGATTAACAATTAATACCATGCCCTCTGGTGAAACTCACCTCAGCTTCAACCTTCCAGCTCCAGTGGAGATGACACACTGGAGTAGGTTAAAGACTCCAGGTCATGGGTCATTTGCTCCACAGATAACAGAATGTGCCTTGGGTGGTGAATTTACAATGCTACCTTGTTATATAGAGAGCTGACTGGAAGCCATTGCACATTCTAATCCTGGTTCTGCCACTGACTTGTGTTTCTTGGGACTAGTCATTTCAATTTTTTTGTCTCCATTTCCTTTTGTGTAAAACCAGAATAAAAATCTCCCTCTTGCTGGAGAGCACTTACGACTTAAACGAAGAGTAAGGGCGAGTGTAGATGAAACAGGGGCCCTAAATTGAAGCGGTGGGTTTTGAAAAACACCACTTCAGTTTAGGGCCCTTTAAACCCCCATGTTGTGTACACACCCAAACTTACCTGCCTCTCTGGTGGCAGGAAGGGGAGGGTGAGCTGCCAGCGGGCAGAGCAATCCCTGGGCTGCAGGCGGGGCTGGTGCTTCCCTCTGCAGCAGTGGCAGTGCCCCCCAGGTGGCACCCGGCTCGGGTGGTCCTGGGGTGCACTGGAGCCGCAGAGGGAAGCACTGGGCCCCTGTGAAGCTCAGGCAGGCTCCAGGGTGGGGAAAAAAAAGAGATCTTGAGCAGACCCTGCCTTGCCAGGCTGCCTGCATGGGCTTTCTGCAGAGCTTCTGAACTTCATGGAGCCTGGTGCTTCGCTCTGCAGCTGCGCCCCAGATCATTTAAGGTGCGTTACGTTGCTGAATTTGCTACAGTGGTTGGAATTACTGTGCTGCTGATGTGTGCAAACACCAACGCTACAAAAGCAGTGCAAAAGCATTTAACCTGCTTTGAAGTGTCCTACACGCAAGCCTCTCATCTCGTCTACACACGGCCTAATGTGCTGTCTCAAGAATAACAAAGCTGAAATGAAGAATGGACCCAAGGAAATCAGACAGCACTATGTGCTAAAGAAAAACAACGGGTCTTTATTTATTCCTGGAAGGCATGCTAAGGAAGCCACTCAAACTGGACAATAAGTATAATCAGCATACAACTTAAACCATTCAAGCGCTCAATCTTTAATTTTCTTCTTGTTAATATTTGACCATTATTTCTCTATACAAAATCAGAAACGTCACCAAATCTTTCCAGGAATAACTCGTGCCCATGGGGGCTGTTTATGGGCAAAAACCTATCTCTAAATAGAGCTAAACAAGCAGTCATTGCCTCTTTAAAGGCTGGCTGAAATGCACCTACCGATTTCATTATCAAGATATGTTTGGCCTTGAATGTGGAACAGCAGCTATCTATTTCAGTTAGGGATGGAACTGTAAATTTTTCCTGAGAACATCCCCAAGAAACGTAGGATTTTGGTTGGGGCCCCTTTCAAGCTGCCATGAGTTAAGGATGCTGCATCAGCTTTGCTGTACTGTTTGTGTCACAGCTGTTCTTGTTAATTAGCTGAAGGGGCGGCTCCTAGGGTGCTCATGCTGCTTCAAAGGGCTGTTCAAAGTAACATTCAAAACATAGTTTGAAAGAAAAATAAATGTAAATGGGCTTTTTATTTGGAAACCTATAAGCAATGGCAGCTGCCCAGGGGCACCCAGCCCAACCACCAAGCAACTGATAGCACCAGCAATGCGAGTGCTGATAGACCACCCACATTGCACTGGCTTGTAGCTCCTTCTCTAGGCTTCGTCCTTGCCAGTCAGCCATTTGACACTAGTACTGAGAGGGTAGCTTTGCACTAGCCCCACTCCCTGCTGTCTCCATCGTCTTCCCAGAGTTCAGGCTTCATTGTATGTACCCCAAAAGCCTTGGCAGCGGACACGTGGAAATAGGGTCTCCCCGTCATAGGAGTTATAAAGAGGGTTGTATTCCTGTTTTGCACAAGAGCTCCAGCCCTTCAGGCCAACACCAGTGATGCTAGATGGTACAAGCTCAACACACCTGCCTTCTTTCCTGCACGCAGCAGGATATGTTAGTCCAGCTCCTGAAGTGCCTTAGGCATGCTGGGACTACAGGGGTAGGATCTCTGGATGCTCTTCCTGACTCTGCCTGTGATTCCTTCGGTGCTTTGGTTATGACTGTGCGTTTCAGCTTTCCCTTCTGCACAAGGAGGGCATTAGCTGCCTATCTAGGGGGGTCACAAGGGTGAGTTCATATTTGTATTGTGCTGTGAGGAGTCAAGACCGGAGTTATTTGTCTGGTTCCATAGATGGTTACTGAGTCATAGTCCTTGTCCCAAAGATAAATACACAGGGATACAATGTCAGGGAGAGAAAATTGCCAGGAGGAAGGGAGGAGAGCAGCACAGAGACATGGAAAGCTTTAAGAACAGATATATTAGGTTGAAATCTCCACCCAAGAGGAGGAGATTGGAAAGATGTTTGTATTAAGTGTACAGTATTTATACATAATTAAACTCCAGCTAAAAGCTGGGATTGAGGCTTTGAGGATTCAGAGCCTGGCAGATGGGATGGGAGTACCAAGGGAAAGATGAAGTTTATTTAAAATTCATAGTGAATCATGCTTCAAAATGCCATGCAGTTAAGCTAGGCCTGCAAAGTGAGCAGGGATCATGGCAGGAGGTGGAGCTCAGCACCAGGATTAGGAAGGGATTTAGAAGCCTGAAGAAGGAGCACAAAGCAAAAACAGCACTTGAGAGACCAGGTCTTTGAAGCCACGGCCCATCTGCTGGCTCCTGTTTCTGAGTCAGAGCAATGCTGGCTTTGAAGCAGCTGAGCAGATATAGGAGGGAAGGTGGTGAAGAGCGGGAGTCCCCTGGCACACAGTGATTTCCTTCTACGGACTTTTAGGAAATTTAAAGCAAACTTTATTATGCAAGTGTCTCTAGTGGGTTATGGAATAGAGCAAGATCCCACACAATTTACTGATTCATTTGATACGCCTGGCTGGGGGAGTACTTGGTTGATTGCACGGTTTTGCAATGATTGCACATTTAATTCATACAACACAATTTTATTTTAAAATTCCTTGCTACGCATATAACACTGCTTAGCTTTAAGAAAAACCACAAACATTAAAAACACAATAACTATACATATTAGAAACAATGCTCCAAACGCACTTCCTTCTCAAACAATGCTAGAAGAATTAGTATTACAAAAATAACTACAATTACAAGTAAAGGTTAAATGGGAATCACTACTATTATTTCTCGTGGTATGCTTACAGTCCTAGAACTCCGAGAAACCAAATCCCCAAGGATACTTTCATTCTTTAGCTATGGTTTTAGAGTTGGTCTCAGCAGCGATAGGAACAAGCCCCCCTCCTTTGGTCCCTCTCAGGCACTCCGCAGCTTCAGCGTGAACGGGAGCTCTTGTTCACGGAGAGCGTGGTTCAGGGGATCAGCCTGATCTGGCCTACACTTGCGATTCTTCCTTTGGTGTTCTGCAAGTGAGGTTACCTCCAAATTGGGACTGTAGGTTACAGTTTGTATTGGGTGAGTTGCCATCTTGGGCCCCTCCTACACAAACCCGTCACTACTCCCAAATTTGGGCTCGGATCTTTTACCCAACAGATTCCTTTCCTGGGTCTTCTTTGGGAAATTTTCCACACCACCGCTGTGACCTCTAGTGCCAACCCCCTTCCAAGAGGCCCTAGGTTTCTATCTCTCAGACCATTTGCCCAAGGGTCGCCTTTAGGTTAACTTTGTTAAAGGCCTCTGGAGATAAAATTCAAAAACTAAGACATTCAGGACGTTCACTGCAAGGCCTCTAAAGACAAAATTCAGAATCAAGACATTCACCACATAAGCAAAAACAAGCAATGACCCTAGATAAAAAGATGAAACTTGCCTTTTTTTCTAAACTGGCTAATGGGTATTTATTACAAGCATTCAAACCATTACAGTCAATATGACAGGAAGAAAAGAGGCGAAGGGGTGCGCTATGTAGCTGGGGCCTCTTCCCCTCGGGCTTATTTTTCTCTTAATGTGGAAATTAAAATACTGTATTGATTTCTGGAATTGCACAAAACCACTGAAAGCCCAAAAAAGGTTTCACTGGATAAATGTTAAACACGTGGAGAACAACAGTGCTAACTAGAAAAGAGCTGTGCACTACACAGACACCTCTGAGTATCTGGGAACCTTAAGAAATAAAATGCCTACTCACCTGAATCCTCATACCTGCCTTGTCTTTCTTATTTTTGTGCAATTATTGTGCATATTTACTGATGATAATACTCTTTTAAGAGCACCAGAGAGAAGTTTGTGCTCTGGTCCATATGATTCAATACAGTGCCAAAAGCTGTGCACGATTCCTCAGCACTATTCCATATCCAGCAGGCACGAGAGCATAGCTCAGCTTCTGTTGGTCAGTCAGCTCTGCCCACCGCAGTTGATTTGGGGGAGCTCCGTGTTTGTTATACACAAGCCGTGGAATAGCCCTCCCACAGCAATGACTTGCCATCATGAACTTTTAAATCCCTGACTGGATTTGACCTGCCATGTCTTGTGTTTTGCACTTTTTTCCGAGCCCCATCGTCTGCAACGTTCCTGGCACCTTGGGCAATGGCAGCAGTCTAAAGCTATCATCAAGGTCCATGTTTTCATGAGGGTTATTGACTTTGAGATAAAAATTAATGTTATCTTTTAATTTTTAACTTGCATTCCTCTGTGAAAATGTATTTAATAGCCAGCTTAAGGAGTTGCTTTGATCTGTTCTTGGCTTTACGTCTTCTGTGGGTTATTCTGTCTTGTGAATAATTTATCCTTATGGCGCATGGATTTGTGGGTGAGGGCAGTGAGGCTATTGTGGCTTCCCAGTTGGGTAGGGGTGAGGTGGTGCCCTGGTTAGCTCAGCTGATTGCTCCCTCCCTCCCTCATAAATTTGCAGATGACACCAACCTCCACTAAAAGCATGCTTGCTGCACATCGACTTCGGAGCACCTTATCAAATAAAAATGGCTAAGCAAAAGCATAGGGCTTGCCTGAGTTGAATAGGAGTCAGGCCCCCAGAAGAGGCAAGGGTGCTACAGACAACAGCCTCATTCACTGTGCAACCTTAAATTCATCCCAACAGCACAATCGGTCCTGTGGTTGGGCAATATGGTACACAATGCTAAAGTGAATTGCCTAAAGTCGCATAGAAAGTGATTGTCCAAGCATAGAGCTGGAACCGAGAGGTCCAGACTGCTCGTCTCCTGCTCTAACCACAAGAGCACGCTGCCATTCGCAACACAAGCAAAGTGGCGAAGTGAGACAGTCTTTCAAAGTGTTATTTCAGTTCCCTGCACTGAAGTCCCATACTGCGTGGTCAGTCAGTGGCCTTTCTGATTGCTGTGGGATGATCCTGATGGTCACACGTCTGTTAAATCTTGTCACGTCTGGCATCATTGACGGTAATAGAATGAAGCAAAATCTTTGCTCTGTAGAAAGACATCAAAGCTTATAGTTTACAGCCCAGTGGTTCCCACCATTTTTTTTGCCATGACCTGCTACAGGGAGCGGAGCGCGGCGGCAGCGGTGGTGGCGGAGCTCCCAGCGCACAGCGCGGATCACTCTTTGTCTGCAGCATCCCCGGCATTGCCCCTGCGACCCTCATTTGGGTCACGACCTGAGGTTGGCAACCACTGTTATAGCCCAGCAGACCTGGGGAGTTTTTGAGCCCTTGGATGCCACATACTGTTTCTGTGTTTTGAAAGTTGCCAGAAACCAGTCAGAGCTGCATGTGTCCCTGTCAGTTCTCCCATGTATATTTGGCAGCATGGTTCAATGCTCAGCAACACTGGTGTGGTTTCTTCATATTATTATTGCATTAACAGCAAAAGCCAGGACAATTAGCGGCTTATACAAGGAGAAGGAGGAAGTACAATACCAGGAAAAAACAAACGTTTACAAACGAGCTGTTGCTATATCAGGTTTCAGCAGCAGAATCACTGTGAATCACTTAGCAATGGTACATTTAAATAAGGTGGCCACAGCATGGTAACTGGTAGGTAAGGAAAAGTACGCTGGGTGGCCCCGCATCTCTAGCCAAGTCACCTTTCAACTTCAGGCCACTACTTAGCCACAAAGCGGCTGAACTGCAAAGCAGTAATGCTGGGGAAGCAAGGTAACTCTGAATGTGAACTTGCCCAGTGATAGAAAGTGCAATGAGCTTATACACATGGAGGCACTGGAGTGATGCTATTGCCACTCTCTGTTAGGTGACTTCTGCCTTATTTAAACAGCACAAATTCAGAAAAGCACTAATAGACAATCGAGCCATCCTTTGTTTGGGGTGTTCCTTACCATCCTGAGAGAGCTTCTGAATCAACCAACACCCATCAGGAAATATCTCTGATGACATCATTTTAGTCAAATGAGAGCCAGCAAAGATGGAATCGCCCGTGTTGGATAATTCACTGAAATGTAAGACAAGGGCTGGATTTTGCACTCGCTCTTGAGAACATAGAAGGTCTTTCCTGTCTCATCCTTCTCAGTCTAGGGCAGGAGCACTGCAGCCGTGAGGGTCCAGGAAACATGCACAGTTGTGTAGCTTAGGCTGCACTTGCTTCTTTCCCAGACCTGAAGAAGGCAACTTCGTGCCTGAAAGTTTGTTTAACATGTAGAAGTAATTGGCTTCCTTGACTAGAAAAAACAGACAAAGACCAGACGTGCTGATACTGCTTAATTCAAATGCTCTGAGATAAGGAATCCGCATTCCTGCGTTCCTTGGGTTATCTTAATATCTTGCCCTGTATGCCTTGGGATAGCCCTATGCATAAATAATTGTTTAAGTAAACGCCCTAAGTTTCTGTGTAATTTACTATTGTTTTGTTTCTCCAAAGTGTATCCTTTTATCTCTTTCTCTGTCTTTAGTATAAATACGCTTGTAACCTTAGAGAGTCGGAGAAATCCTTTGAAACAGTCAAGGGTGATTCCCCTGGCTGTATGGAAATCTCCCTGTGATCACAAGTATAGCCTTAATTAAAAAAAGCCGGCTCTGTCGGTTCTGATTCAACCACAATGCGAAGTTTGATTTCTTCCACAAACATCTGTCCCAGGTATACAGTTGATTCAAGAAAAGAAATCACCCCCAAAAGCCCTTGATTTTGTGAATCTGCAATTCTAGACCTCCTTTAATTATGAATAGACTTTGCCCTTTGAGGTCGGGATCTCACAGGTTTATAAAGTGGGGAGGAGCATATATTTAGGTATTGTGCAAAACAAAACCGTTGGCAAGTTAAGTCAGAGCGTATAAAACATACTCCTCAAAACAACTCAGACTACTTTCCGGGGAGTATCATCACAGTTGGGCTCTTGTTCAACATGGCTTCTCTAACATCTCTTCTTTCTGAGCCTACCCTTATTGGTCTGCTATGTGCTCTGTTTTTGTTATTCATACTGTATGTTTCAATGGGCCCTAAAAAGTCAACTTTAAATTTCCCTCCTGGTCCATCTCCTCTTCCAATCATTGGTAACCTGCATTTACTGGACATTAGAAGGCAAGATTTGTCACTAATGAAGGTAAGACACACATTCTGATTTTCAGCATATTATGCTTTGAATGTAAAGGTTTACTGATTTGAAATTCTGCCTTTGGGTACCATTCCAAAGTGACTAACCAATACCAAAATCATTTAGAAATATAATAAGCTTCAAAGGTTTCAGAATGCTCTGGTTATATTTTAGACCCAAGCTTTGCAAGAACTTTTACAGGTACTGAATTGTAAAGATCTACACATGTCAGAACTACACGTGTGCTTAAAATTCAGGACCTTGAAACCTTCATGCCTGTAGAAAATATTTTGCATTATTTATGTTACACTTAGAAAAAAAGACAATGAAGGATTTAAGCCTTCATTCTTTTGTTAAAGCGGTAGTACTTTTACTGAACTTAATCAGTAATACAGTAGAATTTGCTTTATGAGGAAAGCTCATCTTGCTTTATCAGGAGAATATGATAAAGGAAACCTATGAGTCTCATGAGATCAGAACTTAGTGCCCAGTTCTGACAGTTGTAATCAGGTTGCCCAGTACTTGACTCCAGAAGAGGTCATCTAGCAACGTATGCAGTGACTTGTGAAGAGTTGTTCCTCGTGGCTAACAGCAGGATTGGACCTCCATCAGTTGTTCTTTCCATTGGTATGTGGATGCACAGCATTTCTGCTGATTGTTCACACTTTCACACCTGACATTTCCTTTTCATGCAAGTTCTTGTAGTACGGTAGTATGGGAGCTTGTGAAGTTTTAATAGTGATTTGACAGCTGTGTTGCCGGAAGGCTTTTAAGGCATTAGCAAATAAATGACATGAGAGAGAAAAATCCCTCCAATGGAGCAAAAGGATTTCTCCATGCAAGTTTCTGCGGGGGGGGGAACAATGACCCACATAACACTCTGAAGATGTCATGCAACAAAAATGCTGTTTTTACTAAATGACTGAAAATATTATCCTGTGAGCTGCTTTTGTTAAACTGGAAATACAATCTGGAGTCCTGTCTGCAGCTTGGTTCTCCTGCACTAGGGAAGGACATACCACATTGGCAGAAGCGGATCCAGGATTTGCAAAGGGTGGCGCAGGAGCAGTGATTGGCACTGCAGGGGTGGCTGCACCTCTTGCTCCCACTCTTTTCTCCCCCCCTTCCCACCTGGTGTGGGCAGACCTCACCATGAGAGCAGTAGTTGAGGACTTCTTTAAGTCCCCAAAGAAGGTAAAAAATGTTCCACCCCCTTTCCTTACCTGCTCAGAGGCACGTCCTCTCCTCTCTCCTTCCCCCCTCTCCCCAACTTGCCACTGCCAGTAACTCAGCCTGGGGCAGAGGTGATGGTGGGCAGCTGGCTTCCCCCTCCCTGCACCTGCTTCCTGGCTGCCTGGGGACCAGGCTGGGAGGGGGCAAAGGGGGAATCTGTCCACTGCTGCTACTTAGATTATCCTGGGCTGAGCCCAGCTCTCAGGCAGCCAGGCTGGAACAGGACAGGAGCTCCCTTTGCCCCCAGGACTGGGAGGAGACAAGGAAAGGAGGGCAGAGGCTTCTGAGCATGGACGGGAAGGGAGAGGTGGAATACTTACCTTCTTTGGGGACTTAAAAAAGGCCCTGGCCATTGCTGCTGCTGGTGTTGCTACATGGTCAGAAAAGGGGGTGCAGCTCTGTCACTGTCCCCCCGCCCTTCCCCCTGCCTGATCCACCCCTGCACACCGGCATAAGCTGTATCTATGCTACAAGCCTCCTCTGGTGTACTGCACGAGTAGCCAATGCCTCAGGCCTTGCACGATTTACATTTTCAGGATTTGGGTCTTCTCTCCCAGGTTGTCTAAGACTCAGTTATGCTCTTGCATTCACTTGTTTCATTCCTTAGTTGCTTTGATGTAAAGCCCTGCAGTATTGAACTGTGAGCTTTACAGAGAGCTGTCGCTATCTATTATTTCAAATTTAGCCAACGCAGATCAAGTCTTATGACTTACCAGCACCCATACACCCTGTCCTTGTATTCAGATGGCCTGAAAACTTCAGTATATCCCTAATAAACAACAGGTTATATTATTTTTGGCAATTTTTTGCCAACAATAATATTATCTCAAGAACCAATTATTTCTTATGTTTTCTTCACTGTGTGCCAGATGATATTAAGCTCTTTGGGTTCACAGATTCACAGAAGTTTGTGGCTGGAAGGGACCTTGTGAGATCGCCAGGTCCAACCCCCCTGCTCTGGGCAGAAAAGACAACTGAGGTCAAACCACCCCAGCAAGGTGTGCATCCTGTCTCATTTTGAAGATCTCCAGGGTAGATGCCTACACCACCCCTGCTGGGAGTCTAGTCCAGAGTCTGGTCACATGAACCACGAAGAAGTTTTTCCTTACATCCAGTCTGAAACCTTCTTCCAGGAGTTTATGACCATTGCTTCTGGTTTTCCCTTGGGGCGCCTTGGTGAATAGTTGTTCGCCTCCCCCTGATGCTCACCCTGATATATTTGTAAGCTGCCACCAAATCCCCCCGACATCTTCTCTTTTCCGGGCTGAACGGTCCCATATCTGTCAGCCTTTCCTCATATGGCTTGCTCTTCAGGCCTCTAACCATACGAGTGGCTCTTCTCTGAACTCTCTCAAGCCTCTCCATGTCCTCCTTGAAGTGCGGCGCCCAGAACTGGACTCAGTGCTCCAGCGGCGGCCTCACCAGCGCCGCGTAGAGCGGGAGAATACCTGCCTTACTTTTGCTTGAGATGCATCAGTTAACGCGTGCCAGTGCATTGTTTGCTCTCTTAACTGTAGCCTCACACGGGCGGCTCATATTCATGTTATGGTCAGAGTGAATTTTATCAGAGTGAAGGGTTAGAGTGGGTTAGCAGAGTGACTTTTCTACTTCATTTTTATAAGTAACCAGAGATCTGGCTTTCTTGCACCCTCTTGTGATAGGTTGAGGTATTACAGGCCTATTAATTCAGCTGCCTTGTAGGCCTGCCATTGCTTTGATGTATTGCAATTGTCTCGCATTTCAGCACACTAGATCATGTTATCCAGATTACACATCTCAGAACATGACTAGGTTTATGGAACTGTAGCACTTAGATGGACCCGTGTTTGCCTGGTTTGAATGCTATTTTGCTAGAAAGTTTCAAGTCCTTTGGCCTAACTTCAGTGAGGTCTGAAATCAGTCCTTTCCCGGGGTAAAATATGGTATTCAACACATGCTTCTCTTTTCAGATTGCAGAAAAATATGGCCCAGTGTTCACCGTCCATTTTGGTCTCCAGAAGGCTGTGGTGCTGACTGGCTATGAGGTGGTAAAAGAGGCTCTTCTGAACACTGCTGACGTATTTGCAGACAGACCTGCTATCCCGATATTCTATCATATCCAGAATGGAAATGGTACTGGCTGTACGAATGAAAGAGGAGATGCTTGCTGTCTGACTTGTGATCGCTGTATTGCCCACCCCAAGCATTTAAAAGTAATGGGCATCTATACATGTGCAAAGAGGCTGCTGGAGCGTGGTAATTAATTAGCGTGCTCCAGCCGACTCCAGCATCTCATGTATCATTGTCCCCACACCGAAAAATGGTGGTGGGGCTGCTTTAACTAAAACCTGTTTGACAAGCTTTAGTTAAAGCAGCCCCACTGCCATTTTCCAGCACGGGGACACTGATACATGTAATGCTCCAGCCAGTTTAATTAGAGCGGCTTTCAGAGCTGTTGTAATTAAAGTGTCCCCCTGCCCCCACTCCTGGAGCACGTCTATAAACACCCAATGAGTCAGTCGCAAAAACTCATGAGAGGTTTAAATGCAGCACACTTGGGTTTCTGGCATGTTACTGAGCTACGCATTGGATGTGTCTACACATCACACTGCATCACCATAGCAATGCACTACAGCTATGTGTGTGTCTGCACATGACAGGCAGCTACTTCACCGTAGCAGCACTTCCCCCATTATAGCGCACCTCTGTGGGGAAGTAGTGGCGACAAACAACCATGCACCGTGCGCAGGGTGCAGTACAGGCAGTTACTGCATCATGCACCACTAAAGGACTGCTACTTTTGGAAGTAGTAAAGCACAGACAAGTAACAACATTGCCATAGGACAAAGTGTAGACATGCCCACTGAAAACTAAACTGGGGAACATAACAGGAAATGCTGGCAGGAGCAATCCTGCACCGAAAGGAAATGAATTTCTTAACATACAGATATTTTTCATTTCCAATATCAGTGATTCTATAATCATCCTATAAACCTGGTCCAGATGGGGCCCAGTGTTAGGAAGGGTCCAATATTATATCACCTCCCCAAGGTGCATACCTAGGATGTCTTCAGTCCTTGAAGAAATGCAAAAATCTAGAACTCTTGGTTCAGAGATGACACCTTTTATTAGACCAACTAAGAAACTACCAAAAAAAAAAAGTCTTTTTCAGCAAGCTTTTGGGCTTCCACACCCTTCATCTTGTTCAGAGAAAATTAAAGATGATATAAAATTCCCGTAGGTAGGAAATAAAGTTCATTTTTGCACAGAAGGAGTTGAGGATGGGAGTGTGGTCCCCCTTGGGTCCATGCAAGTTTCTCTGTGAGTTGCTCTTTGTTGTGGAGATCGGGCAGGGTTACTTCCCTGTTGGTGTCAGATAGCATGCAGGGAGGTTTTAGAAATCTTTCTTATTGTTCAGCAATGAAGTTTAAAATCCAAAATCCAGTCCTTGAAGCATGCTTTGGAAAGAGACGCTTCTTGGGGTGAAATCCGAACAGCTCTCTGTTCCAGCAGCTGACAGTCCAGTTGTGTGCTCGGAGCGAGACCGCAGGGAATAAGAGGCACAGCACAGAAGGCCAATTGCTCATAACACGCTGTTACCCCACCCTCTGATTCCTGCAGCTTCCCACAAAATCCCATTTCTTAACAACGTCGCTGTCCAGGTCCACA
>NW_017728927.1:14461357-14469026 GCF_001723895.1 Crocodylus porosus
CGCTGACTATAGTCCAATAACGCACATGTTCCCTCTGCCAGGGGTGTTCTTTTCTTCTGGAGAGCTCTGGAAGACGACTCGTAGGTTCACCATGGCCACTATGCGGGACCTGGGGATGGGGAAAAAACTGATAGAAGGAAGAATTCTGGAAGAGCTTCATTTCCTTATTGAGATGATCAAATCCTTCAACAGTGAGTTGAGTATTTGAAGCTTATAAGGGTGAAGACAGATGTAACCACTGTATTAATATCATAGGATATGTATATAAGCTGTTAACCTAAAACTGCTATATCTAATTCTATACTGACACAAGTGCAGCAAAACTGCTCCAGCTTTAACCCTGTTACATTCAAGTCAAAAGATTTAGGTAATTTCTAGCATTACAGAATCATGCAGAAGTAACGGATCATAACTGTGGGTGCTGAGCAGCAGATCTCCTTCCCCCTTTAAAACAGTTAAAAGGTACATTTGTCTACGCCCAAAGTCTCTATAGTTTTTTTTATTGCTTTCCTGCAGAGCTGTATCAACCTCTGCTTTTCCCAACTGTTGAATGACAAGTATGTTTTTGCTTTTGTTTGCTTTAGGTGAACCTTTCAAGTTAAGGTCATTTAATACTGCTCCCACCAACATCACCTTTGCTATGCTGTTTGGGAACAGATTCGATTATAAAGACCCAGTATTTGTCCACCTATTAAAACTCATAGATGAAGTTATGATTCTTCTTGGATCTCCATACTTGCATGTAGGTTGCTCTTCTATCTGATGATTATTTTCTTGTGGCTTTCAGGACTAGTGAGTCAAACGGACTTTGATCACTGAGGGTTTCTTTGAGACTTGCAGATATTGAAACATGTTTTTTTGCTTGGGTTTTCTTTTCCTCGTTCCTGAAACACAACTGCAAAGAACTGCTTCAGTATAGTTGACGGAAAACACCATGTGGTAGCCATAATATATGAGGCTAACATGACCTCTGCAGCAGAAAGTTGGAAACCGCCTCAATCTAAAAGGAAGGTGCTTAGTTCTTTTACACATTATAACCAAAGTATTTTAGCTCCCCATCTGATCCTCAGATCCAGGTGGACAGTTTCCATGAAGTTCAGTGAACTCCAGCAAGGGGCTCTGTTGCTCCTCTCAGCATAATCCAGCCACACACAATTGAATACAGGATTCGAGTCTATATTCATGTGAGCTGCAAAAGGAGAGACAAATGATTTCCAGTTAGTGTAAAGCTAATTCTAGCAAATGGAATCGCCAGATCTGACTCAGAGATTCGGATCTTTACTTGGGCTTTCTTCTTGTTGCAACACATGCCAAGGAAATGTTCTTGCTCCCTATTTCCCAAAAATTAGTTTAAGGCTTTGGCAGAGAGTTCTGTGGGATTCTGCCAAACTTATTTTTATTATTATCGCTACAGTTATCTGTGAAGTGCTGGCAATACAGTAAGCTTTTTGAAATTATTTAGTTGGTCTAATAAAAGATATTGCCTCTACCCAAAGAGTTCATCTGCCTCTGTGCTTAGACCACCAAGGCTACAGCCTAGATCCCTGACAATGCCCTAGGCATTGTATAGGACACAAAATACCGAGGGTCTCTATCCTCAAAATATTTATAGTCAAAACAAGTCTTAGAAGAGAGAGGCTTAATGGGAAACCTATGGGGTGGGTGGGGAATCAGGATTTTTTCTTGATGGGAGGATAACACTATTTGTAAGGCTGTTGACATGACTGGCTTACTTTTTGTAGGGTCCCTGTAAACCCTACAAAAGTAAATAGGTCTTTGCTTAAGTAGGTGTGAGTGACCCTAAAAGTAACTGTTTTTCTAACCTTAGTTATTGGGTCAATTCAGTATGTTTTTAGAAGTTACTAGAATTTGGTACTTCAATGCCACTACCGAAGAGCTCTGGGTAGCGAGTGCTGTAACAGCCCCTGCTTTTGGTGCTGCCGATGCTTATTATCTGGGCATTGCAATCAAGTAGGACGTTAGGATGTATGTGATAAACTGAGCAGCAGAGGAAAAACAGTCCATCTGGGCTTAACTAAATCTTTCAGCTGTAATCAAGCAGATCTTGTCATGTTTGAGGCTTTGTTTTGAGGCTACAGGAAACAGTTCACATCTTTGATACTGAGTGCCAAGACAGTCTTCTAAATGGCTGTTTTAGCCAGGCATCTTTGCCAGTGCATTTATTCAGTGGATCAAATCTCTGAGCAGCAAAAACAAAAGACTTAGAAACTTCTCTTTCTATTTGATTTGCTTTTTTTTTTTAACGCAAGCTTAGAAATTGGAGCAAACAGCATCAATAATAACCAGTGAGCAAAAGGTAGATCATGAGATTTGCAGTTGTTATTTTGAGCCTGCTTTCTTTGTTATAGCGATATGGTGTAAGTAACCCCCCCCCACACACACACATATATAAAACAAAACTGTTTATTGTGCTGTGAAATTTAATGTTGCTGAGTAACTGAGTGTAATTGATTTATAATTCATGTGAAACTTAAAAATGATGATCTAACAACTTTAAAACATAAGTATTTTGGTTCTTTAAATGTTTCAGGGGATTTTTCCCCTAAAGTGTGATGCTTTATCTTTTTGTTTTATTACCTCTCTTAAAATGTAATTTCATTGTTTCACCAGTTTACTATCACTTTCCCTTAATTGTATTTTTTAATTCATGTTTATAGTCTATGTCTAGACAAGTCTGATAGGCTCCATTCATTTCTCTAGAGATTCTTTAATAAGAGGAGGCACTTTATACATTAGAAGTTAGAGTTAACAGCAGGGACGAAACTCTAGTAATGTACCACTTGGCTACCCATATAGATAGCTTCTCCATTGTAACACTTGGGTTTTACTATATAATTAGCACATCTAATTTTTGTTTTAATCTTTTTCAGTTATTCAATTTCTACCCATTCCTTGGATTTCTTTTCAAACCTCACAAGATGATCTTAAGAAAAGTAGAAGAGGTATGCGTGGTCTTAAGGAAATACATCAAGACAAGCAGGAAAGACGTTGATGAAAATAACTTAAGGAGCTACATTGACGCATTATTATTCAAACAGCAAGAGGTAGTTTAGTTTAGTGACTCTCTGGGTAACTCGCTCTTGAATCTGTCTGACGAAGTTACACTTGAAAATAACTAAAAGTTACTAACCTTTCCTCCTTTCCCAGCAGAGATCTGGGAAAAGCAAGACAGTAAATATCTTGGCTCCCAGAATTAGCTCTGCCACATGACATTAATGTGCAGAACTTGTCCTCAAGTGTTGACGATGTTGTCTTGTTACTGCAGAGGCAGAAGCAGCACGTATCATTTTTTCCAGGCACTTGGAGACAGCTACGTGCTGTCGTCTGCAGTTATCAGTGTCCTCATTGCTGTTGTACTTGCTGGGAATTACTGATGTGCTGTCACTGTTGAAGTCCCAGGAACTGTGGTGCCAGCAAAGTCGCAGGCAGGAGAGCCCAACACTAATCTTATAAAGAATGACCCCAGGCTCGATTTGGTCAGGCTTATTGTCTACAAGCACAGCCCTAACACGTTTTGGCCTAACAAGTATATCAGACTAGGAGCTAAGGCATTTGTACCTCTGACAAAGGTAGTCAGCACAACACCATGCAGGGTCCCCCAGACCCCTACAAAGCTTTCCCTGATTTCCAATTCTCCTTTTATACAATGATCAAAACAAATTGCAATACGTGTTGCGTTCCATCTGTATCTTGAACGTGTCAGACTGTCCCGTACTGTGGGCTTGTTTCTTATTTTGACCACGGTCTTCCCTTTCCAGCCTTATCATCCTGGTACTGGACTATCCTACCTTGTACCATCAGGTCTTTTTCCCATCTCTGGGCAGGAGTGCACATCTGGCCCGCACGCCAAGTTTTGTTTATGTGAGGAGTTCATGCAGCGGTTTGCTAGGGAGGCCTCCCTGGCCAATACTTTTGTGAAGCCTTTAGTGAGCAACCTATATTAACCAATGCTCCCATGAGGCCTATGTGTGCCTCATGAAGGACGCTGGAATGGTTATCAGTTTACTACCAGGAGATGAAGAAGCCCGGCTGTACTGCACATGAGAACGTGCACTTGGTGCTTGTACCAGAAGAAGAGGATTGTTTGAGAAGACTATGAGAGTCAAACCCCTCAATTATTGCCCAGGAATGAAAAGCAGAGGTTAGCAGAACTGAAATATCTATAGTGACCAGTAGTCGTTATACTACTCCATGTCACCTCTGAGAACTTCCTTGGGGAGCAGCAAGAACACGATCAAGGCCCTCCTGCCTTGAAAAGCTACAAGCCCCTAAGCTGCTTGTACAAAGCAAGAAACCCCTTTAGATGACGAGGCCGATGACACACATCACCCCTCAGCTCTTTTTCAGTAGGCGGCAGATGTATCCCTCCACTTCCCGCCAACCAGTTCACTAATCCCTACTCCCCATCACTGCTTACATTGCAGGTCCTGCCTAATATTCTTTATCCTGACCCCTACCACTCCTGGCATCAACGGTGACAACACAAAGCCCTCTTATAAGGTCTTTTGAGACGGAGCTGAGGCAGCCAGCCATGGCTGGTACAACAGCTGGATAGTGTTAGGACAGAGAATTTGATGTGCATGTCAGATGTGGTTGAACGATTAGCAGTGTTTTTTGTTCAGATGAAAACGTTGCTATCTTGGCAAAAACACGAAGGCCACAATATTTTGCCTGAAAACCAAAACGTTTAAGTTCTGAAGTGCCACCAGATGGAAAATCTGCTGTAGTTCACATGCCCCCTGGTCCCATCTGCCTCCACAGGCCACGATCCCTGGTTGGCTGACATTGCCCAAAATGCTGAAGAGGGCCATGGTGCAAGAGAGAAAATGATCCATTTCCCATGATTATATGACCCCAGTTCCATCTGGCCACATAAATGCACTTGCTCACCCACAGTGCCACTTTCTGCCTCTTTGCACTAATGTCAGTTGATTTTACTTCAAGGAGAAGAATAAAAGCAATTCCCTTTTTCATGATGCCAATGTCCTGGCATCCACCCTTGACCTGGTGATGGCTGGAACAGAGACCACTTCAACAACGCTGCAGTGGGCCATCTTGCTGATGATGAAATACCCAGAGATTCAAGGTGATCCACAGTTTGGTTTTGTTCCTTGACACCTGCTTAAAAAAAAAAAAAAGGGATGGCAATAAGTTTGATATGGAGATATGAATAATGCTACTTAACCACAGAATCTCTGTCATGTCTTATAGGTACTACTCACATATGTGCATGAGACCTTCCTGTCTGGCGTATGGTTTTATACTGTGATCTCTCTTTGAGTTTTTACATGTCCATCTGGATCCAGTCTTCTAATCCAGCCATAATCATAGCTGGGTTAGAGATGCAGGCTAGTAGGTTAGGCACAGGGCTGGAGATCAGAGTTCAAGTCCCACCTCTGCTGCAGCTTTTCTGTGTGACTGAGCAAATCACTGAAGCTCTTTGTACCTCAGTTGCTCTACTGTAAAATGTGAATAATTGTTCTCGTCTGCCTTGCCCTTGCAGAATGCAAGCTATTTGGGGAGGGGCTTTCTTTCATCATGTATTTGTACAACTTACGTGAGCCAGGAGACCTTCAGTTGCCCTCATAACATAAAGAATATATCGTCACAATTATTACAGCGTGTTAATTGATAAATGGGGAATTGTAAAGGAGATTGTCTTTGCAGTTCAAAAACCACCAATGGGGAAACTGGAAATGTTTCTGTGTGAGGTACCCAAAGCAATACTGTGAAAGCATTCTCAAAACCAGAGGCCTGCGTTTCACTTTATTCCTACCTTGCCATAGGAAAGGTGTATGCGGAGATTGATAGAGTTCTTGAACCGGGATGCTTACCCACCTTTGAGGCCCGGAAGAACATGCCATTCACAAATGCTGTGATACACGAAGTGCAAAGATTTGTCACACTCCTACCACATGTTCCACGGTGCACGTCTGTTAACACCAACTTTAAAGGCTACTTCATTCCCAAGGTATGCGACTATCTTTGGGAAAGGATTTGGGATCTCCGTTTTGATACTGCCTACCTTCTCTCCAATCAGTGCCCGTGAGAGGATGGGCTTACTTTTAACAGTCAGCTGGCTGCGGCTTTGTCTCCTTAGGCAATGTCTACAGCCTGCCTGCTCTGGGTATCCCATATAACCTTGGGTTTTGCATAGCTCCCAGCTCCATCCCATGTAAGCCTCTCTGGGGGGCTCTGCAGATCTTAAAGCATAGAATCATGGGGCTGGACGGGCACCAATGCAAGGTGCGCTGTTCCTACACCATCCCAGTCCAATGCCCATCCAGCCTCTCCTTGAATACCTCCAGTGAAGGAGCTTCTCCAGCCTCCGTGGACAGCTTCTCCGTGGTCTGACAGCTCTAGCAGTTGTGAAGTTCTTCCTAGGATCTAATCCCATTTTAAATCCATTTCTTTGTGTTCTCCCCTCTGTATCAGGAGACGAGAGGTGCTCTCTCACTTCTTAATGGAGGAGCCCATTTCCCCCAGCCTGGACGTCACAGCAGGACAGGACGATCTGCTGCCACTGCTAATGCAGAATTTGTTTGTGTGTCCCAGGGTACAACTGTGATCCCTTTGCTCACCTCTGTGCTGCTGGATAAAACTCAGTGGGAAACACCGTATCAGTTTAACCCCAATCACTTCCTGGATGCTGATGGAAAGTTTGTTAAGAAAGATGCTTTCCTGCCTTTCTCCACAGGTAACTAAGGGGCCTTTCCTGCAGGCAAGTCGGGTGCTCTGCCCCCCTCAGGATCAGGCTCTGTGTTAGAAAGATCCATGTAGCTATATTAGGAATATATTAGTGATGCTGGCAGCAGGTTCTGGTAGGAGTTACAGATCCCAATCCCATGCCTATTCAGTGATGTCAGTGAGAGCTGAAGGGCTCAGCACTTCTGAACATCAGGCCTCTTTTACTCACAATGTGCAGCTCAGGGATTAGGATGATCCACTTGAGAAACCCAGTGTGGTTCCCTGCTCCACCACACACTTCTTATGGAACCGTGGGCAAGTTGTGTGCATCTACACAAGACAAATTTAATGTACAGTAAAGCATCAGCATCTACACATGTCCAGCAATTACTGTGCAGTATATATAATATAATGACCCATTTTCTAGTACCTGTAGATATATGTACTAGAAATTGGTGCATTAAACTAATGCACTGAAGCAAATTGCTCCCTGTCAGCCTAGGCAGCAAGGGGCCACTGGGGGGTGGGGAGAGCTATCCTGGCTCAGTGGGATGCTGCCTCCCAGCCATGTGGAGATCAGGACCCATCCTAATCTCCACGTGAATAAGAGGCAGCTGCCTGGCAGCTGGGACAGCTCTCCCCTGCCCAGCAGAGATTGGGACCAGCCCCCATGCTCCCTGCCAGCCCAGGGATGGTACCCAGGGGAGCCTGGAGCTCCCCCTGGCTGCTGTAGGGGGGCAGAGCAGCACAGGAGCAGCGTTGGACTGAACTGCTCCTATCTGGAGCAAATTTGCTCCTGATGGCTACACGTTCAGACGTGTGCAGGGGCGCAGTTTAACATGCCTGAATTTTTTGTCCCATCTTCAAAAAGGGGAGGAAGGAGGACCCAGGAAACTATAGGCCAGTTAGTCTTACCTCAATCCTAGGCAAGCTGTTTGAGAAAATTATGCTGGCACACATC
>NW_017728927.1:14470646-14492943 GCF_001723895.1 Crocodylus porosus
CTAGATGATCTGCTCAGGTCCCTTCCGACCCTAGAAACTATGAAAATTCAGGCACATAAATTTCACATGTAGACACACCCACTATGTCTGAATTCCCCAAGCTATAATGCAGGGATGAGTGGCTTAGCTCCCAGAGACACCAGGATGCCAGCTATCTGATTATGAAGCACTCAGCCATTTCATTCTCTTATGTAGACAACTGTGCAAATATAGATTTAGGACCCTAACTTGAATACCAAAGTTCAAAAACATCAACCTGTATTTACCCACCATTAATCAGTTTATACAGTAGGTATCACATGGCTGTTGCTCTGATTTCAGTTGTTTCACTCCGGATTTCTTTGGCATCTGTGGCAGACTCCTCCTGACAGGGCGGGGGATGCCGGCACCCCAGAAGCACAGCAGGATGCACAGGCAATGCCCTGTGGCTGCAATATTCCATGTGATTTTGTAATGACCTTGGAGTAGTTTGTTGGCTGTGCTGATGAGATAACAGGGTCTTTGCTACCACATCACTGCTACCAGAGAAGCATGCGCTTACTGAAGCAGTAATTTGTGTCACTGCCTATGTCTCTCCTCACCACCCTCCTGTGTTAAAGGCTGTGCTTTTGTCGTTGCAGGACGTAGGAACTGCATCGGGGAAAGCCTGGCCAAGATGGAGCTCTTCTTGTTCTTCACAGGCTTGCTCCAGAAATTTACATTTCTCCCCCCAGCTGGGGTCACTGAGTCTGATCTGGACACTGTCGCAGAGGCTGGATTCACCATGCGACCCCGTCCACAGTCAGCTCGTGCTGTTCAGCGACAATAAACAGAAGGTGCTTAAAAATAACCTGCCTGACTAACCTGGTTTTCTTTTATGATCAGGTAACAAAGTCCCTGGATGAGGGCGTCGAGGTGGATGTCGTCCTCCTGGACTTTAAGAAGGCTTTTGACACTGTTTCCCACCACATTCTCTCAAAAAAACTAGGTGACTGCGGCATTGATGCCCGCAGTCAGATGGGTGGCAAATTGGCTGGAGGGCCGCACCCAGAGAGTGGTGGTGGACTGGTTGTTTTCAGCCTGGAGGGATGTGGGCAGTGGGGTTCCCCAGGGCTCAGTCATGGGGCCTGTACTGTTCAACATTTTCACCAGTGATCTGGATGTGGGTGTAGAAAGCGCGCTGTCCAAATTCACTGACAACAGCAAGTTGTGGGGCGAGGTGGGCATGCTGGAGGGGAGGGACAGAATCCAGCTAGATCTAGACGGGTTACAGAGGTGGGCGGATGAGAATAGGATGCAGTTCAACACAGACAGGTGCAAGGCGCTGCATCTAGGGAGAAGGAACCAGCAACACCCCTATAGGCTGGGGAACTCCCTTCTTGTCAACATGGTGGCAGAAAGGGATCTGAGTCATTGTTGACTCCAGGATGAACATGAGTCACCAATGCGAGGAAGCGGTCAGCGCCTGGTCATGCATCTACAGATGCGTCACAAGCAGGTTCAAGGAGGTGATCCTCCCCCTCTGTGCGGCACTGGTCAGGCCACAGCTGGAGGACTGCGCCCAGTTCTGGGTGCCGCACTGCAGGAGGGATGTGGCCAGCACAGAGAGGGTGCAGAGGAGGGCCACCAGCATGGTCAAGGGGCTGCAGGGCAGGCCCTATGAAGAGAGGCTGAAGGGCCTGACTTTATTCAGCCTCCACAAGAGAAGGGGATCTGGTGGCCATTTACAAATTCAATGAGGGGACCAGTGGGAACTGAGGGAGGTCTGTTCCCCTGGGCACCACCTGGGGTTACTAGGAATAACTACCACAAATCGTTACAGGGAAGGTTCAGGCTGGACATCAAGAGACATTACTTTACAGTTAGGGCTGCCAGGCTCTGGCATGGGCTCCCAAAGGAGCTGGTGCTCTCTCCTACCTCGGGGGTCTTCAAGAGGAGGCTGGACAGATATTTGACTGGGGTGACATGACCCCAACACCCATTCCTGCCCAGGGCAGGAGGTGGGATCTGATGACCTGTTTAGGTCCCTTCTGACCCTAAGCACTATGATACTATAAATAAATATAATTCCCTTATTTCAGGGCATAGAGGTCATTCCCTGCTCTACCACACACTTCTTATGGAACCCTGGGCAAGTTGTGTGCATCTACACAAGACAAATTTAATGTACAGTAAAGCATCAGCATCTACACATGTCCAGCAATTACTGTGCAGTAGATTAATATACTTCCCTGTGGAAGTGCAAAAGGGAAATCAGGCCATAGATCAGGGGTGGGCAAAACACGGCCCGCGGGCCAGATCCATCCCACCAACCACTTCCCACGGAGCCCCTTCAAAACCCAGGTAATGGCAGCTGCCTCTCTAAAAGCCTCCAGCAGCACCAGCTGCCAGCTGCAGCACCTCAGGCTGTTTCCTTAGGTCCTGGTCGCGAGGCAACCCGCCCTGACCTGAGCCTACCCCAGCTGGCCTCACCCCACCCCTGGCTCGGGCCACGTTTGCACCTTGAGAGGGACAGGAGGGGCTGAGCCACAACGTGTGGCACCAGTGAGGGGCAGGAGGAGCTGGGCCAGCTTCTCCTTCGCTGCATGGGACTAGAAAGGGCCCTGCCCTGAAGGTAAGCCCAGGAAAGCAGCTGCTGTGCAGGCTTTCCCCATGCCGTGCCGTGCCACTCGGGCTGTGCAGGGTCGGGCTCGGGCTGTGCGAGAGGTGGTGGCAGTCATGTGCTGCTTGGGACAGGATGGGAAGAGTCCAGCTGGAGTGGCAGGGGCTCAGCTACACTTTCCCCCCTGCCTGAGCCGGTCAGTCCCAAGCGCCACTTCTGCCGGCCAGTGCCGACCCAGCCGGGCTCCTCCCATCCCCAGCAGCACATGCTCCTGCCTTTTGGGACGAGCTGGCGCAGGTAGGGGGGAAAGTGCAGCAGCACATGGGGAAGCCGCTGCTTGACAGGCGGCAGGATGGCTGGCCAGGCCGCACCAGGGAGGAAAGCTGTGGCTGAACCCCCTGCGGCTCAGGGCGGGAGGGGTCCCACGGCACTGGAGGGGGCTGTGCCAGTGACAGGACCTGGGCCTGGGCTGGCTTCTGCTGTGCCACGGGGGGGGGGGGCAGGCAGGGATGGGTCAGGACAGATATGGCGAGCGGGATAGTTTGGTTTTGGGTGGGTGAGTCTTATGACACAGACCACATGACAGGGTGTAACTTTTGGTTTCAAGGCCACCACTCCAAAAGGAGTACTTCTAGGGGCAAGGGGAGAGACTTCTGGTGGCAAAGGTCAGGGGTTAGGGGGCGGGACTTCCAGTCCCAAGGTGGCGACCAGGGGGTGGGGCACCATAACTCATCAAGCGGCCCTCCCCCCGAAATAATTGCCTGCCCCTGCCCTAGGTGAACATTTTTCACTCTCTGTCTCGGGGTCCCACACGTGTGCGCACACATGGCTGGCAGTACAGGCAGAGTGGTGGGAGCGGCTCTGGCAGCTGCACCTTGCACCCTGCTTCAAACAGGACTCAGGAGCTGTTCTGCAAGTTAGCCTAGGGGATAAGAGATATGGGAGGGGGTTGAAGGGCCAGGGCTCGGGGACCATACCTATGCCATTGAGGTCAGAGGCCAAGCTCTGGTGAGCCCAAACTGGCCCTGCAGCATTGGGGGGGGCTCCCCTGACAGCATGGGGGCAGTCTGGGCATGCCAAGCTTGGTGCCCAGCCTGGCCCCAATTGTGCAGGGCTGGTTCGGGCACTCCAGAGCTTGGTGCATGGTCTCGATGGCGTGGGGCTGATCTGGGCACACCAGAGACTGGCACATGGCCCTGATGGCTCAGGGCTGATCCAGACATGGCACAGGCTGGTGCACAGCCCAGTGGCCCGGGGCAGATCCGAGCACATCAGAGTACCTGCCCTGAACCTGCTGCGTACCACCAGAACCTTTACATCGTCCTCCCCAACTATCAACAGTCACCAGCCACCTATATCTGGGTGGACTCCAGCACTATCTCCTTGTTGTCACCCTTTCCCAGAAGCCAGGACCTCACAGTCAGGCTGCTCTAGGCCCTTGAGACCAGTGCTGCCTCCGCCAAGACATCATTGTTATTTAAGCAGTCTTTTCCCATGGCTCCAGCTTTGGATGCTTCAAGGCACAGTTCACTTTTCCAGGAATATGCAACAGGAGAAGCCAAGAGACATATCAGCCTTGGAAAATGGAGTCCAAAACGCTTACTCGTTACCCTAGAGGCCTAGATCACACGGAGATACGCAGATCCAGACAGGAAGACAGTGCAACACCCACCCCTTCCCTGCCTCGCTTTCCTCATCACTCAGCGTTCCAGTGGAAACCCTTTGGGGCGTCCAGGGACCTCCCCTCTTGTCCTTTACAGCTGTGCTCCCTGCTTCTGGTCTCCGTAGTGGCCAGTGGGGAAGCTTATCATCCTGCGCAGTCCCCTCCTGGGGTTGGCCTGAGTAAGGACTGTCACCTGGGCCTCCCCCTAGTAAATGCGTTGGTAGAATATTGGCGCCATCTTGTGGCCCGAGGTGGCGTCCTAGATCGACGGCACTCGACTGAAACGTGTTACGTTCGCTGTGGGGTCTGAGCACCTCACCGATGCATTTTTTGCAGGAGGAAGTGAGAATTAGACAGCCTCGACTGAGGGCGGAGAAAATATTTATACCCACGTTAAACCCCTGTGAGTCAACGTTATCTGTCAAGTAAATCTGAAGCGGAGTGACAATTGATGTTCTCCCCATCATTCCTGCCCCTGGGGCGGGGGGCTGGACTTGATGATCCTTGAGGTCCCTTCCAGCCCTAATGGCTATGAATCTGTGGATGAACAAACGCCTGGGCTGAGTCCCGTCTGCTCCTGCCGAGCGGTCGCCCCCTCCCTGCTTCTCCAGCCCTCAGGGGGTTGTGTGTCACCCATATGCCGACGCAGGAACAAGTAGGAGAAGTGTGATGCAAGTTTTCAAATGTGTAAGCAGGAAAGCTGGTTCTCCGCCCCTGACATTTGCAGCGGGCAGTTGGCTCTTGTTAATATCCCGTCTCGGGGACTTCGGCTGCGTTTGCCTCGTGTAATCTGCAACGTTGTGACAAAGAGATGATCTCACCGACTCCTCTCTCTTCACCAGAAGGTATGAGTGTGGGAGGTGATGCCTGGGGGCAGCAGGATATGAACATTGTGATTCAGGAGAGAAGAGAAATCATCTTTTCACGTTCCAAGCCAAGATTCTCAGCGAATTTGACAAAATGTGAATGGATTAAGCACCTGTATGGCATGGATGGGAGATATGAACCAGGGACCTTTCAGTTCCCATATTCACCCTGTGAATAGCTGGATGTAGGGCATAGGGCTCTTGACTCCCCCTCTCTCTAGACTGTTGTCTCTTCCCTCAAACCCCACAGATCCCTAGATGAGTGTCAGTTGGAGATGGGCTAATATCTGGATTTAATCTTGGCCCTACTGAAGAGAGCAGCATAACTCCCACTGCCTTCAGTAGGGTCAGGATCTCACTCCTGGTTTTGGAGGCTGCCATCAAAGAGGGGAGCTATTATGGAAGCGTGAGGCATGTGCTGGGTTAGGACCTAACTTGACTGATTCCTGCCTTAACTTGCCTACCTGCAACCCCAGCCTGGCTTCCAACACAGTCCTGATATCCATGCCAGATCTTTCCCTCTGGCCTGGGGATGCAGAGGTGCATTGAGAAAGGGTTGGCCTGGAGCTGAGAGCAACACAGCCCAGTTGGTTCAAGCAGGGAGGCAGTGTCAGCAGCAGCAGAGGCTCTCTGTGCCCTTGGGATGAGAAGCTTGTTTTCTTGCGGTGTTTCCAAGCAAGGGCCTGGAGGATGCACGTAGAAGGGGCAGGAAAAGCTTGTTTTGGGAGTATAAAAGAAAACCCTTGAGACCCAGCCTGCTCAGCCCCAAAGCAGAACGCAAAGGGCCTTCTCCTGAGCTCCATGTCGCTGTGGTTGGCTATCTAACAGGCAGGCAGCAGTGCAGTCAGGGGACATCCTGGGTGAAATGCTGCAGTCTGCATGATGCTCTCAGACTAGATGACTGCAGCGGTTCCCTTTGTGGTGAGACAGTTGGTGACTTTAAGTCCAGCAGCCCCGACTGTAACTAACCTGTGGGCAATCACAGTGGTGCACGTGACAGCAACCTCTGGCCCTCTCTTGCGTAGCCTTGCAGGGGCCACTGCGTGCTGGTCTGGGGCAGCTGCACTGAAATCACTTCCCGTTGAGTTAGACTGAACAGCGTGTGTGCAGGCTCCGGAATCAGTTGTAGACCAAGCTGGAGGAAAGCGACATCGATTTAAACCGAGTTTAAATGGATTTAATGGGTTTGCTTGAAGAGGCGCATCCACCACTTTAAAGCCATTTCAGGTGAAGTTGGTGGGATTCTGTATTTAGACCAGGCCTGTGGGTCAAAGCAGTATCTTACGGGATGCAGCACTTGGTTAATTAGGGCAAAATCCTTCCCTTAGATTTTGTCTTATTCAAGCACATTTCCTGACTGTTCGCATCCTATTTAAATAACTTCCTCCAGTAAGTACCATCGGGGGTGAAAACTTTATTGGGTGCCCAAAGAAGAGACATGTGTACATACCCAGATGATATGCATGATAACGTAAGGTGTATAGCATGCAAATACAAGGGCAGAAAAATGCCTGAGCTATACATGAACTAAAGCAACATTTGTGAATATGGTGGCAGATACCCAGGGCACTACTGGCAGAAGTGTGAGAGAGAACCGAGGCAGCAATCAACCAGACCCTAGTCACAAACTAATTGTGAGGATGGTTTTCAACTATCAGACTATTTCTTCCCTATACAGGTACAAAGCTCTTTCTCCTATTCAGTGAGGCCAAGGAGGGCAGAGGACCATAACACTGCGTGTGGCATAGATTCATTTTCCGCTTCACCGTTTGCATGCGACCTGGCCGGTATACCTGGCAAGGTGACCTGGGAGGAGGTTGCTCCATGCTAGAAGGTAGCTACTGAAACATCGAAGCCGTTGATCGATCCCACTGGCTGGCCCCACATAGTGACACGAGGAGGCTTTCTGCACGTCACAGAAAGAGAACCTGAGAGCCGGCTCTTCTGCTGTCGAATGACTTTGACCCAATCGATGCTATGAGGTTTGGCCAGAAGAACGCCTGCTCTGCCGGTGAAACGCTGAGCGCGCTCCCTGAAAGCCCCCGTGGTGGCGGCACCCTCCTTTCAACAGGCGGCGTGAGGCTTCTGCTCGCTGTCTCGGGACGTATCAGCCCTTCTGCTGCCTTGCATGTCCGCGGAGCTGCCTGGAGGGGTAGGCGCGTGCACCAGTGGGCGGGCAGTGGCCTCCAAAACGTCTGGCAGGAGGCCGAGGTGAGTACAGAAGAGGCCTCAAGGCAGCTCAGTCTGGAGGTGTGGGAATCTGTACATGATAGCGTATGAAATAACTGCAGTGTACATAATGGCATCTCTACGTCCTCTGAAAAAATAACTTGCTGTTTCTCCAAGCTTCCGGCTTCTCTTTGTTACCTCCCGCGTAAATGCCCTGTGGACCCGGGGTGGACACAATGAAACCCCGTTCACTTGCGCAGGACTGCCCACGTGGACTGAGGCCGCGGCCTGAGGGTGAACGTGGTCTCGGGAACGGTGAGGTCCAAATCCGATTCTGCGACTCCTGGTGGGGCTCGGAAAGTGAAGGTCTGCAGCAGCCCTACAAAGAACAGGAACAGCTCCATCTTGGCAAGACTTTCGCCAATGCAGTTCCTGCGCCCTGCAGCATCCAAAGACATCAGTAGTTAGAGAAAGAATTGCTGGGCGAGGGAGTAGCGGGGTGATAGGTATTGCAATGTTACAGTGATGAGGTGATATTTTAGGAGCAGTAATGGCATCTCGGTATCGCTATCATTATACCCAGCTGAACTGAGGTTCAAGTGCAGCAAAATGGTCTGTGTCGGAACAAGATGATTATGTGGCTCACCCGGGTGACCCAAGCCCCCATGGGTCACCCTTGTCAACCTGACCTCCGACCCGACCACCTATGGGTGACGCGGGTGACCTGCCGGTAGCTGATCTCACCTGTATGCGGGTTCTTTTGCTAGCCCTGCATGTGTTGAGCAAGGAGGTGGCAGACACCTGTCAAGTTTGCTGGGTTATGAAGAGAGCAATTGAGGATGAACCCTTTCCATGGCTATGTGGTGTCATGGCTAGATACCTGCCTGAACCATTCCCTGTAACCTGGGGCAAATCACTTCTCTTCACACCTTCCTTTTCAGCACGCTTTGCGTGTCTCGACTATTTACGCTGTAGGCCCTTCAGGTTACAGGTTGCTTTTTGTTCAGGGTTTAGGCAGCACCTAATCCGATGCAGCTGTAGTTCTAGACTGAGATGTCAGAGTACTGTTGGTGGTAATAATAACCTGCTCTTTGCCTGCTGATGTATCATCTAACATACATCCTAGCCTTCCAGCAGCTTCAGACAAGCTCTGTCTCCAAAAGGGCAATGGTTTGATGATTTCTTTTTCTTCTAAGTTATTGCCCTGAACTAGCAGGGTGCAACCCCAGCCTGCAGAGCCAGGGCATCCAGCCATGGGGCCTCCCCATGGCTCAGAAAATTTGGCAGTGGTGGAGCAGTGGCAATTATTACTGTCATTCCACCCTTGCTGCCAAATTCCCAAGGTCCATGCTGCTGGGTCAGGGCTGGGACCAGGCCATATTCCCTCTTCCTACGCAACTGGATTGGGGCCAGGCTGACCCCCATGGGCCAGGTCAGGCATCCATCTCATGCGCTGAATGGGGCCCACTAGCCACATGCAGGCTGTGGATGCACCAGGCACTGCCCATCCAGTCTGCGGGGCAACAATGTTGGGCACTGCTGGCCTAAACCGTCCCAACCAGGAGGACAGTCTGTGAAGGTCAGTATCATGAGGAAATTATGGACCAACAAGAACATGGTTTCCAACATGAAAAATCAAACCTGATGTAGGTCAGAGCACCAATTGCCACACTAGAGACTTGGGGACTGGAATCACTGCTGGATTTCTGCTCTCCCAACTACCACATAAGGGAAACAGCTGTTAAGTGTTGGGTTGCAAGGCAAAATCAGAGGGATTCTGCAGGAAATTTCCCTTTAAGCTGCTTGAAGTTTCCTGCTGAGCTGGGACCTGTAAAGCTTGCAGTGAGGCTGTTCTCTCCAGCTGTGCCCTCTTGTAATGCACTCTGCTGGAATAACAGCTTGCACAGCCTGGAAGCAGGTGGCTTGGGAAGTGATCCACATGTGGAGGCGCTTACTGCTGTGCTGTACCACATGGCCAGAGAGGTGATGCCTTTTTACTAGGGAAGACTGGAGAGGGAATTTCTCATACCTTGCAGTGGTTCTTGCCATTGGCATATAATCCGAATACTTATGGCTTGGGAGGTTTCTTTGGCATTCTTGTTTGTGTGTGTGTGTGTGTGTGTGTGTGTGTGTGTGTGTGTGTGTGTGGCTACATCAATGCAGAGAGGCGAGGTAGAAGCTAGTGGTATATTTTGCACTTCTGCAAATGCATCATTAACAAAGCTTCCCAACACCATTGTGACAAAGTATTCTTCTTCACTCTATTTTGCAGCTGAAATAGAAGCCTACAGTGATTTAAGTGACTAGCCTGAGGTCGTGCAGTGATTTGGTGGGACAGCCATAAGAAGAACCCAGATTCCCTGGTATGTAGTCACTTCTTCTAGACCCTAGATTGTATGTCCCCTCCATAAAAAAAAAAAAATTACTTGCTAGAAATGTCTGGTGATGGTCAAGACTGCCATTAAAAGACTTATCTCAAGTGTGTAATGACCTGAGAGAAACAGGTTGGTAGTTTGCTGCTTAGTGTAGGAGAGGAGTGGTCAAGGACTTCCCCTGTTCTAGCTGTCAGACAACCACAGGGGCAAATCCAGCTCCTAGAACTAAGGTTTCACAATGAAAGCCCTAAATACAGGGTACATTGCATCCCATCCTGCTTCTAGACCTTCTGCTACATGGGCAACTGGTGCCATCTTAGGGGGGGCATGTGCCCCCCCAGCAACCAGTCAGCGACCAGAGGGGGGTCCCCCCCACGGCCAATCTCACCGACTGGGGGTGGAGTTCCCTGTGGCAACTTACTGTGAGTGGCCGCGCTCCCACTACACCCAGCGCTCCCACACCCCGGCCGGTGCTTGGGGGGGAAGAAGGGGGGAGACAGGTGGCCCCCCCTGCCCATCACCTAAGTGAGGCATGCAGCTGGTCAGGGGGTGCACCAGCGCTCTCAGGGGGTGCACATGCACCCCCTATACACTGCCATTGTTCTGCTACATATTCATTGGTTTCACTTGATGAGTTAGCCCTTTTTGAAGTAAAATTCAAGTACCTGCTGGTCAGTGCCCTATCCAACTCTTGCATGGATAGGGCACTGATCAGCAGCAATTGTACTGAGCGTCCTGAATCCTGGGTGCCCTCTGTTCCTTGCAGTTACCTGAGGAGAAAGCCAGAAAAGCGTCCTTCTTTACAAACTTCCCATTGGTGTCAAGGAAGTGGTTGGGATTGAACTCATATGGTGTCTCCCACTGAGTTTTATCCAGCAGCACAGAAGTGAGCGAAGGGATCACAGTTGTTCCCTGGGGCACAAAGATGAGGCAAAGACATCAGCAGGGGTAAAAATGCATCTTTGTCTCTGTAAGTTCCTAAACATCTGACAGTGAGTTGGCCCTCCTGTCCTGAAGAGCTGCCCTCGGACGCATTGCTCAGAGCTTTGTATGGCAAGACCTGTCTTTTTTTTCCTTCTTTTTTTTTTTTTTACAGAGCCAAGCACAATGAGGTCTTGGGCCCTAGGTAGGGCTCTTGGATGCTACCACAATAGTGGTAATAGGTAAGAGCAGTAATGTTTAGCGCAGGATCTAAGCCTGCCAACAGCATACACATTACAGCAGTGAGATTGTATCTGCAATTCAGGCAAGAAAGGGCTGCAGAACTTGCTCATTAGGAATCAGTAAAGTCCAGATAGCTCCTCTTCATCACTATTTGCCCTACTCCTTAAGCCATGCTTCCTTATGTGATTCAGATTGCCACTGAAGTACACAGGAGCTTTGCTGCTGACTTCATCAGAACCTGAGCGTGACCTAACAGACACTCTGTCATACTGGATATGCCAAGTTCAAGGTCTGGCTTGGGTTTCTGCCAGCCGTGTTTGCATAGTTTGACTGAATTTTGCACAGCGTACACATATGCTGAGATTTTCAAAGCAATGTAGCCAATGACAGGTGTGCACCTAACTCTTCTGAGCTGCTTTGGAAGCCTTAAGTCAAGGCTGACATCCTGCACGCTCGGCAAACAGCTCCACCACAGTCAGGGTGAGGAATTACTCACTGTAAGGGTGGCTCTTAGTGCCTATGTTTCTGGTTATACTTGCTAGCAACGAGCAGGAATTATGTTTGATCCTTTTTTAGAAAGATTATCCATACCTTGGGGATCAAGTAGCCTCTGAAATGTGTGTCTACAGCTGTGCACCGTGGGACGTGTGGCAGGAGGGTGATAAACCTCTGCACCTCATGTATCACTGCATTAGTGAAGGGCATCCTTCTCCGGTCTTCGTATGTGGCCCGACTTCCTGGTTCGACAACTCTTCCAATCTCCTCTTGCACCTTTTCTGGAAGTAAACCCAAGATCTATCTGCCCCATTTCCAGACCTTTCTCTCTCCCTCAAAAAATTATTGTGAGTCCCCCAGCCCTGGTTTCCTTAATCTGCTCAGTCCTCTCTGTAGTTCAGCTCATTTGTTTCCACTTAGACAACCCCTCCTGATGCAGGTCTCTCCAGGAGGCAGAGCAGTTTAGTGGAAGGTAGAGATGGGGCTTAATCCGTTTAGATTAGAAAGTCTTTGGGTGAAGGGGCTATATTTGTATTCTGTGTTGATGCAGCCCCTAGCACAGTGGGGTCCTCATTTATGGATGGGTCTGGTAGCACAACTGCACTATAAATAATGGTAAGTTAGTAGTAAGGAGACAGGATGCTGTTGCAAGCAGCATTGCATGTACTCATCCAGGCCAAACCTCCCCCTTTCTTAGTGCAACGTAACACAAGGGCTGCTTATACATGTGCTTGGGGGGGGGGGGGGTGCATTTTAATTAGAGTGGTTCCCAGAGAGCTGCTCCAAAATACCTCACCAGGATGTGTATTAAGCCCCTGTGCCTTTAAAAATGGCTGCAGGATGCTTTAACTAAAGCTTATTCAATGAGTTTTAGTTAATGTGCCCCTGCAGCCATTTTAAAACGCAGGGGGGAGGGGGGGAAACGTAACGCACGTGATGCTGCAGCAACTCTGGAGCCTTCTAATTACAACCCGGAGCAGAGTCGATTAGCCGCGTCTGCTCGTTCGCACTCTAGCTAGAAAACAGAGCAGAGTCGAGTAATCGTGTCTGCTCATTCATATTCCAGCTAGAACACCAATGAGCATGTCTACAGGCAGCCAGGCAGAGTGGACCCAGTCTGTGGCTCACTTTGAATCTCTGGGTATTTCATCATCAGAAGGATGGTCCACTGCAATGTTGTGGCAGTCGTCTCAGTACCAGCCATCACCAGGTCGAGTATGGAGGCCACCAAGTTTTCATCATGGAAGAGGCTCTTCTTCTTGTTCTTCTCCTTTAAATACACAAGTTTAACTTTGTTTTGAAAGTACTTTGACCAGGTGGCATCAGAGCTGAGCAAGCTTGGGAAATGCCACTCAGGCCGGTGATTGTCAACCATGGTAGGTTGTTTGAAGGGTGCTGCAAGGTGTGAGAAGACAAGTGAGGAGCTAAGCAAGGTGTGAGGAGGTAAGTGCAGGCTCAGGCCTGTCTCTGCCTGGCTACAGCTCTAACCCTGCTGTCCCGATCCTCTGCAAGGAGGTAAGCACTGTAGTAAGTAAATTCATTCTTGAAATGGGGGACGTTCAAGTCACAAAAGTTATGGAGTGATTTGAGTCTGAAAAGGTTGAGAACCGCTGTTCTAGAAATAGCTAAGCACTTCGAGTATAATGGTCGGTGACTGACCACACAGGTCTCTGTGTTCAGGAGCATGCGCATGTGTGTTCCCCGGCTGACTGTATAGCAGACGCACAGGGCACATTTAACTGGTGGCAGCCACACCCAGCTGAGGTCACTGAGCTAAGTTGAGGCATTGTGGCAGTGTCCTCAAACAGGGATGCTGCCACATTCAAAAAAGTGGTGGAGGGGTGCCCTGAACCTAAAAACAACCATGGACTTAGGCCATCATGTTTTAAGATGCTTTCCCACATCTGGGAGTCAAATGAAGAGCTGGGTCTGCACCACGACGTTCAGAACTGAAGGCAGAGATAAACCTCCCCCAAAAGTGTGGGGAATTTGGATGCTGGGTTTGGGTCCTTGGTGCATCTCTAATCAAATGTAGTGCTGAGCAGAGCTTTGGATCCTACTCACAGACGCAGCTGTGTACTCCAATTTGCAAGGGGTGGACTTAGCCTGTCCCCATCTCAGTGCAGTTGGAGAGTCAAGTTTAACTACATCAGGCTTCCCAAAAACCCCTCCACGGCTGCCCGCTCACAGAGCATCCCTCTGCCACCCAGCTGGAGGAGAGCGTTGGCATGAAGGAGGAAGTTCAAAGAGGCTTCACACCAGATTATCAGAACGTGTTGAACCTTGAATCCTGTCCCAGATGAGTGACTCAAAGACTCAGCATGCACACCTCAATCAGCTCCAGCTTGAAAGATGAGAAACTCAGCGCTCAACAGTTTAGTCTGTATTAAAAATCATGCTGGGCATATGCCAATCATCTTAATTAAATGGATAATATATGGAGGGAAAAAAACATGTCTAGCACCTATAGTTGTGATATAATGACTCAGTTTCAATAAGGGTGTGAGTGGTTTTAGGATAATGAAATCAGTTACTGATATCTATATTCTTGTAAACAGAGGGGCAGATTTAACCAACATTTAACACCATTTATTGGCTTGTAGGAACCAACAGTTTACTTTAGATTATAAAGGAGGTTTCAAAAACAGAGTGAAGTTTGTTCTCTCATCTAAATCTGGTAGGAGCCCATGTGGCATAAGTTATGGCAAATGTAAGGGAAAGGATTCTTATCTCATTTACATTGGGTAACTGCATGAATTTCAGTAAGGATCCTGCTATGACTAATACCAGGATCTAGCTACTTGCTTTTGTGGAGAACATCAATTGTAAATGGATTCAGTCGGTCAAATACCTCTTCCTGTTTGAACACCATGGCATCAATGTAGCTCCTTATGTTGTTCTCATTGAAGTCTTGCCTGCTTGCCTTGATGTAATTCCTTAAAATGATGCGCACATCTTCTATTCTTCTCAGCAAAATCTTGTGGGTTTTTAAAAAAAACCCAAGGAGTGGGTAGAAATTAAAAAACTAACATGGAAAAAACACAAAATGTGTTAGCACTTTGTTTTACAGTGTAAGTACAATGCAGAAAGGACCCAGACACCGGGGAAACAGAATGGCCCACGAGTGGAGTAACTTATCAGGTTATGAAAATATCGACCACGTGGGCAGGGTTACTTACTTGCAAGTATGGAGAGCCAAGAAGGTTCATAACTTCATCTATGAGTCTCAACAGAGAGAGAAACATTGGGTCTTTGTAGTCAAACCTCTCCCCAAACAGCATAAGAAAGATGATGTTGGTTGGAGCAATGTTAAATGATCTTAGGCTGAAAGGTTCACCTGTGATAGGAACAACCAAAGCATCAGTCTCAGCCCCATGCAGCAGTCCCTTCCAGACATAATGATACAGTGTCTAACCTTCTTGCTCCCTGGCTCACCTCGGTGGGATTTGATCATCTCGGTGAGGAAGTGAAGCTCTTCAAAGATCTTTTCCTCCATCATTTGCTTCCCCATGCCAAGATTGCGCATGGTGGACATGGTGAACCTCCGTGTTGTTCTCCATAGCTCCCCAGTAGAAAAGAACACACCTACAGGAGGCAGTGGTAGCACAAGTAAGCTGGGGGTGAGCAGGGCACCAGCCCAAGGTACTGACTTAGAGGGGAGACAAAAAAAAATAACAGCTGTGATCATTGGCCCAGCTATGCCTCCAGGAGGGAGAAAACCCATAATGGGTTGGGTTTTTTTGCCTCTCTCACCAGTAGGTGCCACCATTTTGGACTTGATGGAGTCCTACTTGGTGGAATAGGGTCTAACAGGGGACGGTTGAATCTGTGACTTCCTCACACCATCTTTTTCCTCTTTTCCCATTCTCTAAATGTCTTAGAAAACATTTTATCTCCTCTTGTTTTTTCCCTACGCTCGAGTTCAAATTTGAACGGAAACTTTCCACCCCAATTCTCTCAAAATACTCCTTGATTCCAGTGAAGGGTAGTTATGTGGTCATGTCTGATATCTCTCCCATCCATACGCTGACTCTGAACGTGGCTATAGATAGCTGTGCTTTCAGTTCATGATGGGCAGAGCCCCCTGCATCATGGCTCTGGAAGCTGAACTCACTGTTATCAAATGAAAAAACAAATCAAGGGGAAGGGAAGAAAAACATTACTCAGAGGCAGGATATCTATAAAAAGGATATAGTGAGGAGCTACTGGTGCATAGAAGCTTGCTCTAGCTGGGAATTTTCTAACACAGCATTTTTTTCTCCTGCAGAAAGTGCCAGTTCAATTGAGACCTGGGTTGCTAGGAAGGGTTGGTTTAGATAGGTCTTCTGATAGTTCAGGGAAGGTTTTAAAACAAACCCGGGGCAGGTAGGCACCTACTTTCATTGACTTCCTACTTTCAAGCACATTACTGCCACCCGGCCTTTACAAATTCTTCCTCTTCCCCTTCTAACAGCTAGGATGTTATTTGGACCCAAACTTGCTTGCAGCATAATTAGCACAGAGAAAACCCTGGTGAGGCACTGGAAAGACAGATTTTCAATGTCAATTTAGCTGAAGTAGAGCCTTAGGGTGGGATTTCCAGAAGTGTTCTGTAGAGGAGTCAATGAGAGCAGAAATTATGCCAACGCTGAGCATTTTTGAAACTCCCGCCATTATTTCTCCAAGGACCAGTACCATTTCCATGCTGAATTTCTTCAAATATTGGGATAGCAGGTCTGTCTACAAATTCCTCTGGGAAGTTCACCAGCGCCTCCTTCACAGCTTCATACCCAGTCAGGACCACAACTTTCTGGAACCCAAAGTGGAGGGTGAACACCGGCCCATATTCTTCTCCAAGCTAGAACAGAGGCCAGGGTTTATGGTCAGAACAGGAGAGAGAGCACATCAAGAAAGCACTGATTTTCTCTTAATAGCTCTAGACCATGCCAGTGCATTTGAAACACAATCCAGAACATGGCTGATGCCCATTCTTGATTCAGGACCAATGCTAGGCCATGAGACATGACTGCAAAGGCATTACACTTGAAAAAAAGTGCCATGATGGGTAGCTGAAGAGCAGCTGTTAAAATGGCAAGTCAGCAGAGACTCTTGGATGGGTTCTCCTAGGCGGTGAGGTCTGTAGGTTAATAGCTTGGTTTCTGTGTTGGGAAGAAGGTTAATGAAAAACAAATGCACCCAGAGTTAACGGATGAGGATTGGTTAGCAAAGCAAGTAGAGGAACAGAAGGAAGACAGAAGTGAGATAGACATTGCCGTGCAAAGTGGAAAGCAAGTCTTAAAGCAACCATGACTCATTTCAAGATAAACCACACATGTCCCATTTTTCTACAAAAGCCCTCTGGATTCTCAGTTGCCTTGTGCTGAAGTGTCTGAATAGTGATACTTGACACAGGCCTTGCACTGGGTTGCAGTGATGTGAACAACTGACCCTGATGCCGGACAGCAGAGAATCAAGCCTCTGTACAGAAGTCAAATTGGAGACTTTGGCATGTGGGCCTTATGAATATAGTGGGAGCATCTACACGAAATGCTGAAAGCGCAGTGACTAATTCTACTGCACATTAGCACGTCACAGCAAAAGCCATGCTAGTGGGCTAATTAGTCTAGTCTACTGTGCATCGGTGTCACCTAAAAGACGTGCACCGGAGCTACTGCGCAGTAGAGCCAATTACAGCACCTTAAGTTAGTACCTGTTATTATAGGTACAGTACTAAACTTAATGAACCCTAATTACAGTGCATTAATTCACATGTAGACATGCCCTGTGAAATCCATCTTGCACCAGAGAAGATGCTTCAGGTTTTTCTGTCTTATTTTTAAGAAAAAGGAAGGGCATTTCGTTCACTGCTCCACAGCCAAGGCAGGCTCCATGCGGCTAAATCAAGCCATAATTTTCCTTCAGGAAGAGCTAGGTATTAAACACTGTGAAAAGAAAATAAAGTACTTTGAAGGCCCCAATGCCAAATTCCCACCCAAGGACACAGTGGCAGCCAGTGCTGCCTGCAAGATCTGCTTTAGGGGATGAAAACTGGCTTCTTCCAAGTACTTCCAGACAGCTGCTCCTATTTGGTGAAGAAACATGCTTGCTAAGGCATTCTGTGTAATTCCCTGGAGGAAGAATCCCAGCATTGCAGGGTGTGTGCATCTGCTGCTACATGTCTTGCATTTTTAGAGGATGAGAATGTGACCCCTCTAGCTAACCTTCATGTTCCACACAGTGAGAGTTTACAAGCCATTTCATACTAGATTATGGAATAACCCAAGCTATTAGCACAGAGGGCTGAAATTTTGGCTCCTACCTGTTTCTGCTGTGGTTGCAGTGGCTTTTAACATACTGTGGTTTGCAAAGGAAGCCATTACGTGCTGCCTGCATGCTGTGAACTAGTGCTCCAGAGCTGCACAGAAAAGGGTGGGGGTGGTCCAGGGCAGAGGAGGGGAGATCCAGGGCAGATATGTGGCCAGTTTTGTAGCAAGGGGGTGCAAATAGGGCAACTCCCTGAGTACTGAAGCAAAAGGGTGCCAACAGGCACTGCCCAGCCATGGTGGGGCACAGGATGGAGCTGCAAATGGCTCATTTGGGGGGGCATGGGAAAGGGTGGCTCCCACTGCTGTGTGCACTCCCAGACAAGCACTTGGGGGGGGGGGGCACGTACCCCCCTGGATCTGTGGGCTGGGACAAGGGACGCCGCCGGCGTGGGCGGTGTCTCACTTAACCAAACTCACTGCTGATATGCTGAAGCAAAAGGGTGCCAACAGGCACTGCCCAGCCATGGTGGGGCACAGGATGGAGCTGCAAATGGCTCATTTGGGGGGGCATGGGAAAGGGTGGCTCCCACTGCTGTGTGCACTCCCAGACAAGCACTTGGGGGGGGGGGGGCACGTACCCCCCTGGATCTGTGCGCAGGGCGAGGGCAGGCTGCCACTGTGGGCTTTGCCCCAGGTGCCAAACTTTGTTGCTACAGCCCTGTGTGTGGCCGTTACATAATTCACTGCCAATAACTCAGCATCAGACGTAGGGTGCAGCCTTCTCCACAGCCTATTAATTAACACGGCAGCCACATAGCGGAAAGGGAAAGTGAGGAGCCCAGCCCCCACCAGACCCTGCAATCTCTCTAGTCCATGTGCTCAGACATGGCTCATGGCTCATGGTAGTGACCAGTACGCACCATGCAGCTCTCCTATTGCTGTCGCTTATGCATTTATCCTGTGAAATATTGCAGGTCCTGGGAGACCCAGCCCGGGACCAGGACTTTACGTATCGGGCATGCTTTTTCCCTGCTCCCTGGCAAAACTTCCTGAGCAGAGCAGATGTTTCCAGAGCACGGAGAGGAAGTTTTACCCAAACTTCCCCCTGCACCTGAAGAAGCATGAAGGTCTTGGAATGACATTAACCTGACAACCTCTTTATCAGCATCATCTTACATGCCAGAGCTGTTGCTCTCGGTAAAGAAGGATAAATGGTATTTAAGGACAAGCTAGCAGAAAGGCTTACTTGGGTATTTATTCCAGTTCCTTGACAAAAATGTTCCGCCCATTTTTAATTTTGACCCTTTGCTTTCCACCAGCATTTGCCTGGTTAAGAATGGGGTAAAATGCTGCCCGAGGATATGGGGCTTTTGCCCTTTCTTTTGTGTTTTTGGAAGTCTGTAATTATTTCCTCTTATTTCTCCCTGGTAATTTTTCTTTTCATGCTAGCTGTTTGCCAGCACCTTAAAAGCCTCCTGGGTATGGGAGCTGTCAAATTAGTATTTAAATTTCTGTAAGTGCTCTATACTTCATGTATCTGATGAAGCTTACATGAAAAACTCCCACATTACCCAAGGCCTTTTTTCAGTGTTTAATCACTCATATATGACACTGCATCAACTCAGGCAGTTGCTAGAAAACACCAAGAAAAAATGTTACAATGTGAGTTGTACACCCCTGAAATGTAATTCAGATTAGAACAAATGTTCTCACTGATACAGCTGACACCGTCTCAAAATTCACAAGGGTATTTGTTTTGTTTTGATCCTACCTTCATTAGCGACTTATCTTGCCTTCTAATATCCAGCAAATGCAGGTTGCCAATGATCGGAAGAGGAGATGGACCAGGCGGCAATTTACACGCTGAATTTTTAGAGCCAGTTGAAAAATAGAGAGCCCCTAATAATACAAGCGCACACAGCAGACAAATTAGTGCAGGATCACAAATGAATGATGTTAAAAAAGCCATTTTTGGTCTAGTTGTAATCTGGCTTCTGGGACCAGAAGCAATCAAAATGTGGTGGCGCAGTTCAGTTGCGAGCAGCTGGCTTCGTGTTTGCTCTTCGAGATTGCTACAAGCGCTCTATTCTTATTAGGGTTTACAGAGCACCTAATAAATACTCCACACTCCACCTTCTTTAAACACCTGAGAGAATGTGGTCCAAGCAGTTTGCAAAGCCTGTCCAGAAATTAAGAAGGTTTCAAATTACAAACCCCTGCATGTGTGTACAGGCATATGTACGTGGGATAATGGAGCTCAGCATTCCTATATCTCTTCCACACAAGACCTCTCTCAGAGCAATGGCATGACCTTCCAGGCACCTTGGTGGCGTAAGGAAGAGGGGATTTTGCCTGAGAATCTGCTGTAGAACCTAAAAGTCAGGTGTGGCTGTGGAAAGAGATCTCAGTAATGTGAGGGCTATAAATACCCCCGGGACTTTTATCGTTAATGGAAACTTTAACTTTCCAGGTATCCGTTAGAGGACAAATGCTGCTATTAATGGCAGTTGTTTCTTCACCAAATAGTCATTAAACAAGCAAGGGCTAACCTTGGTGTTGGTAAGTAGAGGGAGGATTATAGAAGAGCCAGTCACAGTCACTCAGTTGGACTGAGTGATCCTGTGTATTTAGTTCAAATGAAATGGGAGGATAACTGAAAGTGGGTCTATAACTACAAACTTTGGGCAAACTTTCGAAGGTAAAGGAGCCAGCTATTAAAAACAACCGCACTGAGAGGCTCGAGGACTTCGTTCCCAAGCTTCCTCCACTGTGAAAGGTGCAAGTTCCCATCTGGAAACCGTATCCCAAGCAAGGGTTAAAAAGTTATGTGGGAAGGGAAAGGGAGTTCATAGCTAACTGGATAAATAACCACCTCAACAAAGGTCTAAGGAGTAAGCAAAGAAACTATAAGGAATTAAAAAAAAGGATTGATCAGCAAAGAAAGGTGTGCTGTGGAGGGCGGGAAGTGCAAAGATAAAATGAGACTTGCCGAAAGTTAGACCTTGCAAAGGAAATGAAAACAAATAGTCCAAGGTTCCTCAGCTATATAGATAAAAAGAGAACACAGAAAGGAGAAGTGGGGTCAGTGCATGGTAAACACCTGGTCAACATGAAAATTATGTATGCTCCCCCCACCCAAGTGAATACTTTGCCTTTGTTTTTATACACTAGGACAGACAGGATTGCTAGTGCAAAGGAGAGTGTTGAACTGGAGGGTACCATGGAGGTGGAAAGAAAGCGCAAGGGGCTCGGTGTACTAACATCAGAAGGGCTGGATCATTTCCATCCCAGAGCTGGCACATGAAATTACACATCTGGTCGCTACCAAGTTTGAGGTGGTACCGTAAGAGTGAATGTGGGACACGCATTTTTTACCTGATCTTTCTCTGGGAGGACAGCTGATCTTCCAAACAAAGCGCAATAAATGCAATATAGCTGCACTACAGCAAAGCATTTGATTTTGTGCCATGTGGGAAATCTTTACTTTAAAAAACGAGACAATAGGGGCTGATAGAAGTCATAACGTGAGCAAGGACTTGGCTAAAGGGGAGTTGCTTTGCAAGGAAAAGTATCAGTCTGGAGGGAGGTTACTAATGGCATTTCTCAGGGATTGCTCTTGGGACCAATTTTATGTAACGTTTGCATGAATGACGTTGGTACAAAAAAGAGTGCGCTAACGAAATGTGCTGGTGACACAAGTTGGAGGCATAGTAAATAGTAAATACAAAGGAGGATCAGAATATAATAGGAAAAACTGGATGACTTCAAAGACTGAGGGCATCCACCTAAGGACCAACAACAGGAATTTCTGCCAGTGGTTGGGAGCTCAGCAGTTGAATATAGGGTTGTCAGCTCTATTTTAATCTGTTCCCGGAGGTTTCATCACATGCCATAATGACTTTAATGATTGATCTACTGTACTGAGTATACTTTACATCAGGAAGGCAAATGCACATTACTACTACATTTAAAAAACCCACTGGCTTACTGTATAAATTGGATTCAACATTTTATATTTCTTTTAAGGAATGCCCTATCATTTACTTTGCGGGTGACACTCAGCAGTCTCCTGGAGATTTATATCTAATTCCTGGAGACTCCAAGGCAACCCTAGTTGAAAGGATGATTGTGCAACCAAGGTGATCCAACTGAAAAAAGGCAAATACAGTCCAAGGACACACCAAGCAATGGATCCAGCTGAAATGGGGAAATACTGGTACACGTGTACAAGGAGCTGGTGAGACCCTGTCTGCAGTGCTCTGTACAGGTCTAGGTACCCATGTTCAGGGATGGATGAATTCAAATGGGAAGAGCTGAAGAGAATGGGCTTTGAGAATGAACCAGGGGACCTGCTCCTTTACAAGTCAAGACTAGAAAGAGCTGCCCTGGTTCGGCCTAGAAAAGCAAAGCTTGGAAGTGGATCTAATTTCAGTGTATATCTACATTATGCAGAGGTCACCAAGGAGGGGGAAGAACTATGTAAGCTAAAAGATAAACGTGACCCAAATCCCAGTGGCATAAACTGACCATGAAGGAATTAGGTTAGCTATCAGGAGGGGCGCTACTTCACGGTCAGGGCGGCTAGGGTCTGGAACCAGCTTCCAAGAGAAGTGGTGCAGGCTCCGACCCTGGGGGTGTTTAAGAGGAGGCTGGATGTACATCTTGCTGGGGTCATTTGACCCCAGTACTCTTTCCTGCCATGGCAGGGGGTCGGACTAGATGATCTGCTCAGGTCCCTT
>NW_017728927.1:14493043-14519353 GCF_001723895.1 Crocodylus porosus
GGGGGTCGGACTAGATGATCTGCTCAGGTCCCTTCCGACCCTAGAAACTATGAAACTATGACTGGAGGCTGGCAATTAGAGGACTGTGTAGGCATCAAGGGTGTGAGGTTCTGGAACAGCCTTCCCCGGCGGGGGGGAAGGGACAGGGAATCTAACTCCTTTTCAGATACAGCTTGATCACTTTGTGAACACTGTTACGGGATACGGCTGCCTGTTACAACAGGGAACAAGATTCAGTGACCTAAAAGTTTCCTTCCAGCCCTGGGTTCCTATTACTCTTCCATCTGCAAAATGGGAGATCAGAAACAGCAGAAAGTTAAGTAACTTAGCCAGGGTTATGCGGTAATTCAGTTGCCGAGTTAGGAGGGCAATAGCCTGTTGAATTGCCTGTAATAGCACCTTCACCGGGCACTGAAGCTGTTGGTAGAAGGGGGATTTAAAAAAAAAAGGCTTTGAGCAGTATTACAGGGAGTGTGGTCAAGCCGCAGCCTTCTAGTCAAATGTCAAAAATCAAGCACCAGGTTTCAAGTGACAAGGTTCATTTACACTTGTCCCTGTAGCATCTCAAATCTCCATTTTGCAGAAGAGCTTTGTACTGGCTACACAGATAGTTCGCGAAGCTCAGGAAAATAGAGCGTGGTTTCTCAGCTTTTGTAGGACCTGTGCACTGGCAAATGGCTCCCTCTGTGCAGCTCAGTACATCAGCCCTTAACAGCTTTCTCTTCAGCCAGATGTGGTTCTTCAAATGCTTCATTTGAATCATGCCATCACCTGGGTTCCTGTTTAAATGGAAACCTTCCACTTCCATCATCTTTAGTATTGCCAAGAAGGAAGACAAAGAGGTCTTGGGTTATGTGATACCCTCATATGGCTGGAAGCAGCTGTTACCACGGGGCTAGCAGCAATCCACTCCTGGAAAGCGTTGGTGCCAAAGTGTGTTGGAGTCTCAGTCCTGCCTGGGCAGGTGGGCAAAGAGAGAGAAGAGGCAAAAGAAGTACAAGAATTTTTGCCTTCACAACATCCGAGGCCGATAACCTAGTGACGTCCTTGCCCCAGCTCCCCTGGAACTGCTGTCACATCCTCCTGTGTTCACAAAAGCTTGCCCGTGGCGAACGTGATGAGGTAGGCCCCGCGACCACAGCAGACGTGTTCAAGACAGACAGATCCGGGCTTGCGTGCAGACCCTAGAGCACGTCCACTGTCACTTTTAGCAATTATTACGGCAGCACTGACTGCCGGCTGCTCCCTTCAGACATGGTCAAACCCCTGCCCCCGGCATGTTGAGTTAGCACAGCTTGTGTGGTCTTGGGGGATTTCTCCTGTCATGCCGCACCCTACGGCCCGTGGAGCTCTGTGCTACTACCCGTTGCTTTGGTATTCTGCCTTCCCTTTGCAAAATGTCTAAGTAATAAAAAGGGCTTTTCAGAAAGAGACTTAAACTGTCTGGGAAAGGATTTTTTCTTCCAAGCCGGCGCTGAGTGCAATGCCCTGAAATGACAAGGCGATGTCGGGCGCCTGTGATGACAGAAGATCCCTGTCTAGATAATGGACCTGCTACGTGTTTCCCATGCCATGCATTTGGCTACGTGCTCGGCTACCCGAGCACGCCGAGTCTAGCACAACACGACACAGACAGACATAGCACTAGGAGTGTGTTACCGGGGTAGAAGCACTGGGACAGCACACAGCGACATGCTGTTGATGTGGGCACAGCTGTACTAGTAAAGCAGCCCCCTGTGCCAGCTTCATAAAACCAGCCCCACCCCCAATGAAACACAAGCCACTGTAATCTGGTCAGTGGGACTGCATCGACAGCAGGGGGTCTGCTGGCCCAGCTGTCAGTCAGGATCACACCATAGACCTGGCCAGAGACAGCAACCTAGAAAAGCCTTCAGATGGTTTACGTCCACAGCTGCTGTGCTGATCGACACCTGGGACATCGTTGTGCCCCTGTGCCAATCCAGATGACCAAGTGTGGGCACTGGTCTAGCCCACCTGCCCAAGCCACAGACACTATCCTAGTGCATCTTTCGTGTGCACGCAAGGTGGACTGGGTTAGTTCTTGGTACGGTGGGGTTCAGTGTCCTTCTGGCTTCAGGTCCTTATCCTGGTCTGATTCCTCTCTCTCCGCTGGTGCTACTATGTCCATTATCATTTTTGGCTCTCTGGACTCTGTGCTCTCGAAGGCCGGGACTGCCAGTCTCTACTGCATGCAGGATGTCTGATGACCATGCTAGCTGCATTCTCCTTTGGCTACCTACCAGCAGATACCATTTATTTTCCTCTAGGCCTTATTCACGCCTTTCTTACCTTGGCACTGGGGGCACATTGGGCCAGCTGATATGTGCCATTCATGAACCTTGCCATCTAGATGTAGGTGGAATAATCTCTTCACCCATTTTTCCATTCTGTATCTCCGATAATGTCTCCTTGTCCAAGACACCTGCATGGAGCTGAAAGGTGTGTTCCTCTTTATCTGCCCGTTTGCAGATTTCAAATGTCATCAGGTTTGGCTTAATATCTGCACAAGTACGACTCACTACAAACAGGGCTGTGTATGGTATAGCTGTGCATCTAGCCGCCGTTTTCAATCACCAATCAGGACAGTGGGTTTCAACCTTTTTGGACTCAAGCTGTGAGCTTGAATAACGTCTGTGAATTGAATGGAACCCAATTTCAGAAACAAATGTATATATTACAGTGCTTACCTCCTTACAGAGGGGCTGGGCAGTAGGGTTGGGGGATTGTTCAGGCAGGGACAAGTTTGAGCCTGGCTTTTCTGCTTAGCGTATCTGCTTATCTCCTCACACCTCCCGGCACCCTTCAAAGGATCCAGTGGTCCCCTGGTTGAGTTAGACTCTGAGGTTCTTCAGACTTTTTAATTTGTAAAGACTGCCACCTGAAGACCCCCAGGTGGAGGAGGCAGGTTGCTAGTTTCCTGGAGGACATCGAAAGGTGAAGAGTAATGTGCATTCTGGGGAGGTGATGGGAGAAAAGGGTTTTATGTCTCTAACCAGGCCCTGATAAACTGGCTTTGTGTTAGCTCTGGGGTTGGGCAGAGCTGCATTTTGTCCTCCTCCTTATCTGGAGTTGCGGCTGCCTCTGCTACATACCAGACTGTCAGACTGGAATTGGGCACTGTATGGATGGATATTTGGCGAGCTTGGAGACTTGGACTTCGCAGGTGACATCTGTCTCATTAATAAATCAACTGAAGATGTGCAGTGAAAGACAGATGGTCTTGCAAATTCAGGCAAGCAAATAGGTTTTTATTATTAACAAATGAAAGGTAGAAGTTATGAAAGTTAATTTGCCAATGGATAATTGTGTTTGCTTGGAACGTGAGTTCTTGAAAACTGTTATTAAATTTGCTCATCTAGGGTAGCATCGTTCATGACACTGGTGACTGCGCAGTTGATGCCGAGTCTAGAACTGATCAAACAAGTGCTGATTTGAGCGACAGCAGGATGGAGACCCCGTGTGACCACTGAGAACAGCAAAATTAGGAAGTGCAGCATCCTCCTCTATGGAGCAAAATCCTGGAAAAAATAACAAGTCCATCCAGTCCAAACTGAACAGCTTTCAATGCTGGTGTCTGTAGAGTCAGTAAATGGATGGAATATGTCAAGAAGAGGTTGAAAAATGGGCACAATTACCCACAACAATCCAGGGAGCATGGAAGAAGAGCTAGGCACATTTTAAAAGTACTAGATAATAGGCTACATAACCAGGTTTTTCTCTAGTCAGCTCAAGGCAGTGGAGGGAGACTGACCATGAGGCACAAACAATCCAGTAAAGATTTGGAGAAGTGAGGCCAGGAGGTTGATGCCTGGTGCTGCCTGACTTATGCATCGGACTGGTGTAGACAGAATGACGATGAGCCAAACCTCCAATCAAAGCCAAGGCTGATCTTCCTGCATCTGTAGTAAAGTCTCCAGAGAGAAAGTGAGCAGTTGATTGGTCAATACTGACTTGGTCCATAGGCAACCCGTGTACAGAGGCCATTCCCGGACCTCCTAACATTGACTAGACAGCTGTCATGGAAGAGGAGAACTGCCTCTCGTGCGGTTTGATCCTGCACTTCACCACTCAGCGAGCTCTCAAAGTTCTTCAGCTTCCTAATCCTCATTACACAGCGGGAGCGAGAGACCAGGTGTAGAATTGCTAATACAGTTGCCAGGTTCCCCGGATCATGATATGATTAAGCCATGCATATATGACTTGAATTTGCATATTCATTTAATAGAGGAGACATTTAAAGAGGATAATTAATAAGAAAGAAGATCTGCAATTGCCTTTTTCGATTGCAGTTCTCCGAGTTTCAGATTAAATTACTGCTTCTGAGCTAATCACTGCTATTTCCAGAGAGGTGGTTACACTTCCTGCCCATAGCAGGATAATTTGCATGTGGAGTTGTGGGCAGGTAAGGTGGGTGTCACTGCTTTTGTAGCCCCTGTGCGAGTCCCTGAGTGACAGGCTGGTGCATCTTTTGCTTACATCAAAATTTGGCGCAATATCTTGCTGTATCCTAATCCTGAGATGCTCAGCACCTGTGGCTTCCATTTTAGCAGTGGGAATTGTAGCTGACTGGCAACAGTCAAGCAAGCCTGTAATCTGGTAAGCTGCAAAGCAAAGCGATAAGCATTTTGGTGCTTACCGCAGTAATATCTGGAGAGGAAGATACCTTTGCAGCCCTTGGAGCACAGACTGCATTCCTTACACAGGGCTAAGCAGAAAGGGGTAACATTTTCTAGAGGGTTTAAATCCCATGTTCAGAGAATTAGGGTGCAGACAGATGAAACATTCCCCACCCCCCCATTTAATCAGCAGTATACTAATGTAGGAAAGTAACAGACAATAACTATTAAATTGGGTCATTTCACTCAGTCTGGTAAAAGATCAGGAGTAAAACTCTACCAGGGTAAGTTATACTAGTTTAGCTTTTGTCTGCTTCCATCCGGGGTAGCCGCTGGTTAAATGTAAACTGGCTATTAATAGTGCCCTGCCACTGTGTGGTGAGGACAGCAGTTGCAGGTACTGTCCCAGGACAGCTGAATGTCTTGGCTAAGTACAGACAGTCAGCAAGCCTGAGGCTGAATTTATTCTCTTTGCAGGCTAGTCTAAGCTGTGTGGATTGAACTGATGAGCGAGTGAGCAGACATTCACTTTGGAGTCCAGAAATGCCTGCAGTGGCCCAGGCCAGAGGCCAGGGGGCGCTAGAGCACTCCTCCCTGCTCAGCTGGACCACAGCCAGCCTGCCCACCCTGCAAGATGGGGCTTGTGGGGGAGGTCCAAAGCATCCTGGGATGCTGGGGGACTGTGAGTTAACTTGAATCTGGAGGGGATCTGGGACAGAAGTTCAACAAACCAACTGAACCTAAATCAGTGAAGTCTGGTACTACATCCATCCAGGTTTATCTTAAACAGGTTTCAGTCATTTTGAAAGCAGTTGATGTGCACTGAACTTCTGTTGTGTTCCGGATTTGAGCCAGTTTCCAATCAAGTCTACTAGTTCATGTGTCATTTCTGGCCCTGGCCCTTGGCAGTTTCTGATCCTGGTTTAATTTAGAGCTGGATACAAACCTGATGTGAATGACAGCAGGCATGAGGAGGGCTGTCTGCACCCCACATGACTAGTATTTTTGATAATAGCACCAAGAGGATGTTAATAATCCTATGTCGCAGCAGCAGGAAATAGGAGCTGTTAGGGAAGGACTGACAGGGCAGACTCTGGTGCACAGAGGGAGCGCAGGCTCAGGCTCAGGCTCGGCTCAAAATTTGGGTCAAAGTGTCTCAAGAAGATTTTTTGATCCATCAAGTATTTATCTGTGTCTGTCTGCTCTGTTTCAGGCAATTAGCAGTTGGTTATAATAAAGGTGTGGTGCACAGACTGTGAGCTTTGAATTGCAGAGGGAGATTCAGAGGAGAGTCAATCCGTTCTGGCATCATCTGAAGAGATTACGCAAAACAGTTTGATTCCTTCAGTTAAAAACATCGCTGCTTCTTGTATCTTAGATGGACTGTTCCGATAATGACTCTCTTTGTTTCCCCATTCTTCGCTTGATGATGTCTGCTGGCTTTGGGTCTGACACTTAATTGTGTTTTACAGGCGCCAGGAGAATTCATGGAAAGAATTATATGAATGAGAGGCAAACATCTGACTTTCCTGGGAAGAACAGAGAGCATAAAAGGGAAGAAATAAGGCTCATAATGACAAGGACACTTGAAATGTATAGAGTCTCTGTGTCTGGTTTAATGCAGAATTGCTGGTGGCTTTGTTCAGAAATCCGGAAGAAAGCCTCCCAGGATGGAGCGGCTTCAAGGGAACAACCGAATTTAAAAATAGTATATTTGGGCTTCACTTCATTTGCTGGCTTCTGAGCCTTCACTGTGCACTTGGCCTCTGTTCTCAACATAGTCTCTACAGTCCTAGAGGTGACAAATGTACTTTTATTAATGAAAAACTGAGATTCTTAAGTAATTCCAGGACTCCAGGTAAGGGGGCTTTGAAACTAACACCAAAGAGCTGGTGACAGAGAGAGAGCTTTGCACAAACACGACACAGACTGAATGTTTCTGAGTAACTGCTACACCAGCATGTTTTGGGAAGAGTCCTGCCATCCTCCCACCGTGCCTCATCCTGCAGGAGGAGGTAGGTGGCTGCTTGCAGGCATTTCAGCTCGTGCACTTGAATTCTGCCAGAGCAGTGACACTACTTGGCCTTTCACAGAGCTTCTGGGCCTAATTTAGCAGAGTGCATCCCATCTTAATACTTTCTTCCCCTGTTCCTGTGGTTCTGTCTGCACGCAGGGCTCTCCCGGACCCAGAGGGACAGCCTTCCATCTTTAGTTCCCTCTGTGCAAAGATGAAGTTTATTTCCTACCTATGGGGACTTTGTACCATCTTGTACCATCTACACTTTTCCCAGAGCCTGACAAAGGGACTTTGATCCCGAAAGCTTGCAGAAAAGGAAAATGTTCTTGCTATTTCCCAGTTGGTCTAATAAAAGGTACCAAGACTTCTAGTTTTTTGTTATGTCTTTTTTGTCTCAGACCAACACGGCTAGCAAGTGCACCCCTACAACATCAGCATGGTACTTGAGGTGGATTAATTAGCATGACTGATAGTGCCAACTAGTCACCCCAGAGCTAATTAGCCTGCCTCCGTGGCCATGGCAGTGTGGCTTCCCATTCAAGAGGCAGCCCACCTGCAGCACCACAGCGGGCTGTAGATATAGCCCCCTCCTCCCTTCATGACTTGTTCCCCATCTCCATACCGGCCACAGCTTCCCATGAACACGTGGTCAGCATTATTCTCCTAAAGCCCACGTGACCAGACCTGCAGCTCCACCATCCCTGACCATCCCATGAGCTGAGGAAACGCATAGGACTCGTGATCTCTTGCCGTGTTCCCACCATGCACCCAGCCGGCTGGACTCATACAGATCTGTGCAGGTGAGAGAGCTGGGCCCTGACCCCAGGGACATGGGAAAGGCATCAGTTTTTGTACCCTTCCCGCTAGACTATGCCTTGGTGCTACCTGGGATTAGCAAGAGGGGAAGACGTTGTATCCTCCCATGCTCCCTGCATGGTGCACCCAGGAACCATCTGGCCCTGGGTCTTTCCACCGCAGCTGTGACTGAGCCAGCAGTTGGAAAGCACTGCCCTTAGCTGGAGTAACACTGCAGTTGCGGCACTTGGAGCTGTCAGCAACCTCCCCCCGTTTCCTCCTGTAGTGAATGGTGCCTCTTTGGCATCAAAAATCTGATTTCAAACATCAGCAATTCAACATATTTATTACACGTGCTTTGACGATTCATAGGGTATGGCACAAACCAGGTGAGGCATTGGGGTTAAGGTGAAGCCAACATCCGCCGTGAGATCTAGGTCTGACTTAGACACGCCAGGAGGGGGTTGGAAAGTAAATTTCCGGAGCAAACCTGCAAAGAAGAGGAAAAGCTCCATTTTGGCCAGTCCTTCTCCAACGCAAGCCCTTCGCCCTGGAAAACATGGAGGTGAGTGGTCAGCAACACACTGCTTGGTTAATGCTTTTGTCTGAGATCTTTACAACTGTATCTATGGAGCCTGTAACAGCTGGTAGGAGGCAGCTGTTAGGGGGCACCTGACTGCTTTTAAGAGAGGTTTTGATACATTTATAATGTGGCTGATTGTGATAACGGGACTGGATGATGACCTAGGACATACCTCCAGTTCTTAGGTTTTGTGTTCCTATTTGGGTCTGATTTTCGTAGGTCTGAGCCTCCACAATCCCCATGGGAATTGGAAGGAATGGCATGGTCAGCAGGATGGCACGCTGAGTGCAAAATGTGCTCATTACCTATGGAGAACGGTATAAATGCCTCCTTCCGGATAAAATTGCCATCACGGTCCAGGAAGTGGGAAGGGTTGAACTGATCTGGTGTCTTCCAGTGCAACTTGTCATTCAGAACAGAAGTCAACAGGGGAATCACCTCTATTCCCTGCAAGGAGTAAGGACAACAGACAGGTCCAGCTGTGAATGGTCAGAGGCCGTCACTCGCACAGACCGAACGCATTTATCCACGGGAGGAAGTAAATAGCACTGAGAATCACTGAACAGATCAACATGATACTTCCACTCATGGGAATATTGAATCCCTTCAAATCCAAAGAAATCACGCTCAGGAAAGAATCGTGAATGCTACTGATGGATCTGTATTACACAGAATACATGGTTCGTAAATACTGAAATCTGTCAGCAGTACGATACTTCTCCTTCCTCCTCTAACTAAACAGTCAGCCCTCTGAGACGGTATTAGGTGCCTCCCAAAGAGCACATCTTGGTCAAAAACCTGCACTCGGTTGAGTGGGCATAAACCAAGAGAAACGGCATTGACCGCTGGACGCAGAATCCAGTTCTTCTAGATTTTGAGAACAGAATCTGCCCCAAAGCTTAGAAGATAGATACAGGAGAGCAAACACCCCAACCTTTTTAGATTTATATTCTTCCCAGCTTTGAGCAAAACGGTGCGAGTGGTTGCAATGTCAGCTGTCAACCTCAACGCTTACTTTAGGTATCACGTAGCCCCTGAAATTAACATTCCTGGAGGTGGAACGTGATACACTCATTGGGACAATATTGGCAAATCTTTGTATTTCATGGATCACAGCATCCGTGTAAGGCATTTTTTTCCGATCTTCTAGGGTGGGAAGCTGTCCTGGTTCAATGACCTTATTCATTTCTTCCTGAATCCGCCCTGGAGAAGAGAAAGGGACGAGGATTTCAGGTTTCCAGAGGAGAACACAGCACCACAACAGGCTTCTCATCTGCAATCTAAGGAGAATTTGGAAGAAATCTGGGTATTGCAGGAATAAGTGGTGGTGGTTCATCAGGTGACTCATTTCCCCTCAGTCATTACTGAGCCAAGAAACCCCACTATCACAGTGAATCCCACACCTGGTTCTCATCTCACACTGTTAGCACTCCGTAGTCTTCGCTGGACATGCAGTCAAACCAGGCCATCCCTCAGAAGTGAAACCAGTGAGAACAAGGAGGTAGGTCGCCAGCCCACAGAAGACCTGTCGACGGGTATAACTGAACCGAAGTGGAATCCAGCCTCCCGTTTGCTTCTAGTTAAACTCAGCTGAATTGCACCTCTTCATAAGATGGATTATTTTCTAATTTACTTCTAACTTGGGGCACTTTCTATTTACTCCTGGTGCATGCCCTCTGCCTTCTGTAACTGTGATTTGGTGTGTAGCAGAATTGGATAAAAGGCTGGTTCTTAGCCTTACTCTGGATTTCTGGGTATTTCATCATCAGAAGAAGACCCCACCGCACAGTGGTAGAAGTCGTCTCAGTGCCGGCAGCAAAGAGGTCCAGGGTTGAAAACAGCAGGTTCTCATTGTGAAAGTAGGTGCGAGGGTTTCTTGACTCCTTCAAAACACACCGGGAATGCTCATTAGATCCATAGCAAGTAAACCCTGCATAGTAAATCTTAATGCCTTTCAGCTTTTAATGGGTTTGAGCCTCATTTCACTTTTAAGGAAAGGCAAGAATGTAGTTCAGTCTAAGCACCAAACTTATAAGAATTTGCTGAGTTGAAAATAAGCAAGCAGTGCTAGGGGCATAATCCTGAACAGTAAGTAGATCTTCAGACACTGTGATAGGATGTTTCTGTGCAAATCCCTGTCTGCTAGCAGTGATTCTATTGCTTTCACACCATGAATTTCCATGGGACTTCTCTGCACATTAGGTCACTTGGTCAACAATATCACTAGACTTATTCAGAAATCAACAGGCAACTTGGTGGGAGCACGGGCAGGTGGAGCTGGCCCTGATATAAGTCTATTCTGATCACAGTAAGTCTAGCATTCACATTCACCCCCGTTCCCTACCAGATGTTCTGCATTAATAAATGAAGCAAAAGCTAACAGAAAGGAAAGACGCGGGTTATGCCGAAGCTTAGCTGTAGCATACCTGCTGTTGTTTCATCAGAAATGCATCTACAAAGCCTGTTAAGTTATTTTCATTGAATTTCTGCTTGTGTTCCTGAAAGAACTTCTGCAAAAAGGTGTTCAGCTCATCCACGTTCCGCTGCACGGTCCTCGGGGCGCCGAACAGAAAGCCAATGGAGGGGTAGAAATTATATAGCTGGCAGAAAACAAAAGGATTCGTGTTCACTGGCGTTCTGGACACCTCCCAGAGCTGCAGTCTGTGGAAGGGAGGAGCTGGCATAACATATGGCACCGTGGACTGTCTCATGCTGGGGGTCTATCAGCGACCACGGTGTGTTTCTCGGAGAGGGCAGTGAAAAATCCCCAAGGGACTCCTAGCTGATTCATGTAAAATCCTTGATTTGCTATAAAAATGCCTTCCTGATCCTTAAAGGAGAGCAAGTGATGCCCTGAAGCATCTTGACTGGAAGGTCACAGCAACCCTAAATTAGCTTATACAGCCAAAACTTATGGGTGGCTACAAAGCTCTCGTGCCTTTGGGAACCTCCTTCCGACTTGTCCCCTTGGACATTCAAGCGGGAAGCATCCAGAGGGCTGCCTAGCATGCTTTGAGTGACAGAGGTAGGGCCCACTACGGGGAGTCGGACCAGGGGTGTATGTAGGACAGCGCTGGCAGCAGGGGGAGGAGTACACTGCTGCTTAAAGGAGAAGCAAGGATCTGCAAGGGCCCTGTGCCAGCAAACCATAGGCATCACTGGTTGATTATGGTTCCTGACCCTGGCACCCCTCCATGCCCCAGCACTTCTCTCAGCGTCAAACCCAGCAGTTAGCCCTTGGCGGAGTCACACTTACCAGCACCATAGGGGAGCCCAACAGTTTGGTGTTTTCATTTATCAACTTCAGCAAAGTTAGAAACACGGGATCGTTGTATTCAAACCTCTCTCCAAACAATATAGAGCAGATGACATTGGATACGGCGCTGTTCAGTATTACCTTGGTGTCAAAGGGCATCCCTGTGTTTCCAGCAATGAAAGGAAATCAGTTTAGGAGTCGCGCTTGCATGGGAAATGTGCCAGTTTCACTCTGCTGGGCAGGAATGCTCCATCTAGATATCATATTTCCGAGAATATTTGATTAAGTTCTGGGAAGCGATAAGCCAATGACGTGGAAAGCTACTGACTCTAATGAATATGGCAACCATCAGAGGCTCAGTTAGAGCAAAGTCAGAGATATGCAAAAGGACCTTTTGCAAAAGGGGTAAATTCTTAACTCCCCAGATCAGCCAAGTCCTTACGCCTACGACTAAGCACGTGGGAAGTCCTGTTAGTCTTAGGCTAAAGCCTGTTGTTGACCTGGGCTCTCGCTGTTCTTTATCAGAATTAAAGTTTTCACACTCACCCTGGTGAGACTCAAAATATTTAATGAGGCAATTCAGCTCTTTGAGAATACGGAGCTCAATGGTTTTCTTTCCAACCCCAAAATTTCGCAGAGTAAATAGGGTGAATTTTCTCATGGTTTTCCATGATTCTCCATGACTGAAGCCTATGCCTAAAAGAAAGTTAGAGCACACTGACATATCATTTGGTTTATGAAAGTCCATAAAGCTGTATTTCAGCCTGTATGGAAGTTGTTACATGTTTTCAAAATGTCATGCACGTCAATGCACATATTGACAGATTTTCCCTCTCATAAGAATACAATGAACATACACATATTTAAAAAAAAATCAAATAAGCCCTTATTTACCATTTCCTTTGGTTATTTTCTGAAAAATGGGGATTTCTGCTCTCCCTCCAAACTCTTCAGCATGGGTTAAAAGGGCTTCCTTGATGGTTTCATATCCAGCCAGCACCACTGTCTTCCTGGGTCCAAAATGCACAGTGAAGATGTTGCCGTATTTCTCAGAGAGCTTCAAATGTAAATACATATGTTGATATAGTAACAGATCTGGATCCATAATAGTTTAGGAAGCATCAGGCCAGTATCTGTACACACAGCCTGAGCCACTGGTCATTGCCCTTTTGCTTTAGTTACTACCCCACACTTCTCAGCCTGACACACCATTCACACATAGGGTTGACCGGGTGACACCCGTAGAGGAACAGCTCCTCCATACTGATTTCAGGCTTATATTGTGGTCCCATAAAAACACAGAGAGCCCAGGTCTGCAGGGAGATGAAGGTATGTCTACATCATGTCCCCAGCCTGCCTAGGAAGGGAGCACTCTTGAGTATGCGCTGCCTGCCCACACCCTCATACACCAGACCCAGAAATGTGGCGTCTCCCCGTGGTTGTTGGTTTCTGTGACTGGTGTGGCTCCTGTTACCCATCTGGACTCGGGGCTCCGACCACTGGCTTCTGTCATGAGTCCTGTGTAGCCTAGAAATCAGAGCGCCACCACAAAAACCGCAGTGCTTGTGGTAAATGGGTGTTTATACACATGCTCCGGGAGTCGGGGTAGTGCTTTAAATAGACGGGCTGTGAGAGCTGCTCTAATTAAAGCACCCAGAGTGTCATGTGTATCAGCGTCCCCACGCTGAAAGATGGCAGCAGGGGCGCTTTAAATAAAGCTCATCGAACAAGCTTTAGCTAAAGCGCCCCACCACCATTTTTCAGTGCAGGGACACTGATACACATGATGCTGGAGCCTGCTGGAGCACAGTAATTACCATGCTCCAGCACACTCGATTAATCGAGTCTGCTCTGATGCGCTGTACTTATACATGTATAGGTGCCCTATAAGACTCAGCCAAGACTTCCCCATGTCCTAGAATCTCTCAGCTGACAGAATAGCTCCTGGGCCCATGTACAATCCAGTTTGAGGCATGTTTTCTTGGGCCTCCCAGGAAGGTGGAAGCTGAAAGCCTCTGGCAACAAGCAGAAGTCTTCATTTCAACCTCCAGCAGTTTGCCTGGAGAACAGATATGGAGCCCTAGCAACAGAGGGCAAAGAGCACGTTCTGTTGGTGGACGAGACCAGGCCGGGAGGATCAAGGATCAAGACCACTGCCACCAAGAAGAAGCGACAGGTAGTGGTGGTTGGAGACTCCCTTCTCCAACCATTCCCTTCTCCAAATGGAGGTGGAGGCATCCATTTACTATTTAGAAAAGTTGGACATATACAAGTTTATGAGGCCAGAAATGATGCACCCAAATGTGCTGTGGGAGTTGGCCAATGTGATTGCAGAACTCCTGGCCATTATCTCTGAAAACTTGTGGTGACTAGGAGAGGACCTAGATGACTGGAAAAGGGCAAATGTAGTACCCACCTTTAAGAAAGGAAAGAAGGAATATCCGGGGAGCTACAGACTGATCAGCCTTACCTCAGGCCTTGAAAAGTCATGGACCAGGTCCTCAAGGAATCCATTTCTAAGCACTTGGCAGAGAAGAAAATGATTAGGAGCAGTTAGTATGGATTCAGCAGGGGCAAGTCATGCCTGACCAACCTGACTGACTTCTATGATGAGATGACTGTCTGTGGACACGATACACATTGAATTCAACAAGGCTTTTGACATGGTGTCCCACAACATTCTGGCAAGCAAGCTAAGGAAGTCGGGGGTGGATGAATGGACTGTATACTGAATTGAAAACTGGCTGGATCATCAGGCTCAAAGGGTAGTAATCAATGGCTTGGTGTCTCTTTGGCAGCCAGTATCTAGTGGAGTGCCCCAGGGGTCAGTCCTGGGGCTTCTTTTGTCCACTATGTTCAACAACCTGGAAGATGGGATGGAGTGCACATCTGGAGATGACACTAAGATGAGGGGAGTAATAGATATGCTGGAGGGTAGGGCAAGGACTCAGAGAGACCTCAACAAATTGGAGGACTGGACCAAAAAAAATCTCATGAGGTTCAATAAGGAGAAGTGCAAAGTCCTGCACTTAGGACAGAGCAATCCCATGCACCAGGACAGGCTGGGGCTGACTGGCTGGGCAGCAGCTCTGAAAAAAATGCACTGGGGGTTACAGTGGACGATAAGCTGAATATGAGCCAACAGTGTGCCTTTGTTGCAAGGAAGTCTAACAGCATCCTGGGCTGCATTACTAGCCAGCAGTTTGAGGGAAACGATTCTTCCCCTCTATTCAGTACTGTTGAGGCTATACCTGGAGTACTGTGTCCGGTTTAGGGCACCCCAGCTCAGAAAGGATGTGGAACAATTGGAGTGTCCAATGGAGAGCAACAAAAATGGTTAGGCGGCCTTGGGCACATGACTTCTGAGCAGAGGCCGAGGGAACTGGGTTTATGTGGTGTGGAGGAGAGGGGATTTAGTAGGTCCAAAGAAGATGGACTTGGACTGGTGTCAGTGGTGGCAGATGACAGAACAAGGAGCAACAGTCTCAAGTTGCAGCAAGGGAAGTTTAGGTTGGATATTAGGGAAAACTCTCTCACTAGGAGGGTGGTGAAGCCCTGGAACAGGTTACCCGGAGGTGGTGGATTCTCCATCCTTGGAGGTTTTTAAGACCCAGCTAGACCAAGCCTTGCCTGGGATGATCTAGTTGGGGATGGTCCTGCTTTGAGCACAGGGTTGGACTAGATGTGACCTCCTGAGGTCCTTCCAGCCCTCATTTTCTATAATTCAATGGTTCTAGGATCAACTTAGAGCAGACTAGAGCCTGCTCTATTTTATATGGCAAGCACTGATGCGGCATAGAAACAGTCCAGGGATTTAGGGGCAAAGCCACTTTGCTGAACTGAGGACAACTCAGCTACAGGTCAGAGTCTGGGCTAGGTTTTTATTACAGAAGAAAGCATCTATTAAAAGAGTAGCACAGTCACTTAGGGCGGGCAGCTCTGTTCATGTTGAAGAGCTGTGTCTTATCTTGTTTCTACTACTCCAGTGCGGGGCCCATTTTCTTCACTCAGTCCTGTCATTTCACTACCATGGAGTTATGCAGCAAGAGCGCTTTACAGGCGCTACAGTTCAGAATGAACATCCCAAACACTGAGCAGAGGCATACAATGTGGGTGGTGTCTGCTTGCAGGCTGGTGAGGAAAGCATGACAGCATCATTTAAGATCAGGCCACAAATATTGAAGTGATTCAGAAGTCATTCTCTTCGGCTCTCATTCCTGCAGTCATTGCAAGGAGAATCGCGCTAGGGTCCTACCAGAATCAGCTGCTGCCCCTTGGAACTTGAATCCCGCCTTGAGGCATTTCTCTTGGAGAAATTCACAGGAGCTCTTGGCTTTAATAGCAAATTAAGTCTGAATCATCTGTTACACACAAGAGCAGCTTTGACAATCTAATCATATGCTCAGGATTTTATACTTAGTTTAAACATACTGTAAGTCATCTGCTCCAAATTTCTTCTCATTTCATGTGTGCCCAGGATACCATTTGCAATGCATTAGGTACATCCTGAAAATTGAATTTCAGATTACAAGCTGCTCCTGTTATTACTCAAGACAAATTGAATTTTGTTTTCCTCGAATGATGGCTTGACAGCGTGGGAGAGACTGCAATACTGATTCTTTTCTCTCCAGCAGAATCACAAGGCATACAGCAAACAACCAGGAGCAGGCAAGCATAGTAATTCCCCAACCTTTGCTGAGTTAGTTCTTTACATTAATATATCTTGGCATGAGATCTAACTTGGAGCTGCTGACTTCTCTCAGCATCATGAATATTGGATGTGGCAGACTTGAAAGTATGAAGGAAGCCACTTGGTGGTTTATGGGACCTCCCAGCAGATGTGCATGTAAATCCTCCACCACAACTAATAGTTACTACCCTTCCTTTCCTCACAGCCACACTTACAAGCTCTGCAGAGAAACCAAGGATTGAATGGTTGGAGAAACTGAGCTCCGGTCCCCTGCAAATGCCAGGAGGGGTACGTCGGTTGGGCAGCAATGGGAATTTGTACTTTGCAACACCTGCCTAACTGGAGAATTGCTGTGCCCAAGGCCGCCCCTCCTCACTTTGACACTCGCATGCAAAACAGAAAGGCAAACATGACCTCAACACAGAATAGCAGTGCCCTGTGGGTTTCAACACAGCCTCTCTAGGTATTTGAATCGCTGCCCTTCACGTGAACTGGACAATAGCTTTATGCAATAGTGTAACATAGCTGGCCTAAAAATAGCGAAGCTTTTTTTCCCTGTAGACAAAAAGATACCCACGGAGCTCTGAAAATGGACAGAAATACAAAGTTTCCTTTCAGAAAGAGCAGTTGATAACCTAGAAACCTCAACAATCATGCCCAGAAATCTAAAAGAACATGGGCTCTGGGGAGGGAAGGGTTGAGGTTTGTACTTCCTCTGTGAATAAGCGCTGGGGCCCGGGAAGCAATGTAAAAACAAGCAAAATCCTTCTGTATTTGTGGTGCTGTCTTCTGTAAAGATTTGTATGTACCTGTTGGTAATGGTGTACAGGCTGGATCTATAGGGCTTGGCCCTAAGTCTGAGGTCAGGTCAGCTGTAGTGGCATCTTACACTCATCAGAGACTAAGTGGAGGTCTCTGCATGCCCAAAGGTCAACTGCTGGGGTGGGATTGCAGGATGGGAGCCTGTTTGTATCTTTGCATGCATATGGGGGTGGAGAAATGGGCATCTCTGTTGTAACTTAAACACTTCCCTTTTGTTCCCACACCTGGATATGATTTAAACACATTACTCCCTAGATAGACAAGGTTCTTTGGGTGAATCTGATATCTTTTATTACGCCACCTTCAATAGTTGGGGAAAAAAATTTTCCCCCAACTATTTAAGTTGGCCTAATAAAAGATATCAGATTCACCCAAAGAACCTTGTCTGCCTATGTCCTTAGACCAACACGGCTACAACCTACACCCCTCACTCCCTCGATGTCATTCTCCACCCCACGCAGCCAGGCCCATGACTCTCATCCTGCCCCTTCCCTCTACTCCTTCCTACCTCCATCAGCGACTGAAAGGGCATCCTCAGATCCACCACGTTCAAGTTCCCGATGAGAGGAAGTGGGGGTGGCCCGGGGGGCAACCTGCAAATTGACCTTTTGGTGCTGGTCAAAAAATAGAGGAAAGCCGCCAGCCCCCCTGCCAGGCAGAGCAGCGAGCCGGAGCTCAGCCACTGCAGCGCAATGTCCAGGACGGCCATCTCGGATCAGAGCAGAGATGTGTTTGCATGGAGGAGCATCTCGGGTCTCTTGGGGCCTCTTATAAAGATGCCCTGACCTTCTGGCCACACCTGCTGGAGATGCGGCTATGGCACAGCGACACGGGGGCCGGACCTTTGTTTATGTACATTTGGATCAGATGTTCGGTGGGAACCTGTCTGCAAAAGCCCTGCTTTGTTCAGCACCCTGGATTATCCTGCCTGCTATTAAGCTGGGGCTCCTATTTCATCCCCAACACTTGAGAAGGGTTTTATTTGAAGGTGAGGAGCCTGACTGATGTGTAGGATCATCTGCCCCCATGGAAATCAGTGGCAGGCTCCCACTATCTTGCACTGGATTGGCCCCACTGGGCTCCTCTAATGCCAGCTAGCAGAACCCAGGCTATGAACGAAAGTGAGAACTGCAGTGCGGGGGAAGTGGCCACGGGGGAAGCCTCCTGCAGTAGCTGTTCTGGCTGTGAGGCCTGTTGTTGGCTGGCCAGGAAGGAGGCAGAGCCAAGATAAATGATAAATGAGCTAACTCAGGCTTAATCTGCATTATGGAGTTTGGTCAACTTTTGTGGCCTCTGGTTTGCATTCATCCCTGCAGAACATTACCACAATGCGCCTTAATCCGGCCTTTCTGTTACTCACGTCAAACCACCTCCCAGGATAGCGCAGCCCCATGTGAACAGGGCTGAGAGGTATGGGATGCAGGCAACTTAGGAAAAAAAGGGCAGAGAGTTGATCCTACCTATGCACAATTACTATACCAGCAGTGCGTGGTGATGGTGAGGCGTAGCACAATGCACTATCCACAGTGCACTGTGTACCCGCAATGCACTGGGGCTCCACCCAATGCCATCACATGCCTGAGGAGGCACTACCCAGGCACAGGTACCAAGGGTAACATAGCAAAGCCGGCTGTTGTAAGCTAATAACATGGACGGCAGCAAAATATTCCAGTGCTGACAAACAGGTCTCAGGGCGCCCCCCAGGCAGCTTGGAGGTCAGGCAACAGTCGCCCCCAGGGTTACTCCCCAAGGATGGCCATGACAGTGAACTTTGCTGTGGTGCAGCACCATCTGCAGGCTCGTAAAGGAGGAACCAGCCCCCACTTCCAGAGTTAAGAGAGGATCTAGCCTGCACCCTTATCGGCACAAGAAGGCTTTTGCTGCATGTGATCGCTAACAAAGGGCCCTGAATGAGTGCCACAGATTTACACCATTGTCCTGAAGCCAGGCCCATGTGGCTCCATAGCAAGGACTATCCAAATGGAGATAATTTTTTTCACCCTGGCTGTAGATGCTGTTTGATGATGGGGTCATGTGGCATTACAGCCCTTTTGAAACCTCCAGCTTTAATAATACTTTTGCTAAAGCCCCACAGGCACCTGACACAATCTCCTCTGACGGAACAATGAATGATTATTTATTAATAATAATAAAAGTATATCAGCCGAAGGCAGCTTGAATCAATAAACTCCATCTAAATTGCCGTGAATGAAGGTGACTGCACACCTGTCTGCTCTGAGAAGCGTAGTGTTAAGTGGGCTTCATGGCAAAAGGGAATTGTAAAGAAACAAGTCAACTCCGGTTCACTGTGCAGAGAGGAGGAGGAAGATATGGATGTAGGCAAATCACTTTGGAGATTTGCCAGAAAACCAGGCATCCTCCTACTCTGAGTTTATTTCCTGTAATGGACTTTCCCAGTCCACAATGGCATAAAGAGATGGGGTGATGAATCACAGCTACTGTCAGGCCTTTGCTTTACATGCATAAGAGGAAACCACGCAAGCATGGCTGGGTTCCAGCAAGCTGTATGCACCAGCTATAGCTATATATGTGCTATACTGCTTCGTTAGGGCTCCAGTGGCTTCTGTCAAGGAAGACGAGGAGGGCCCTTAGAAAATGTCCATTTTGTTTGGAGGGATACTACCCAGACCCAATCTCTGTAGTTACACATATGACAACATATGGTCAAAAACCTTTCACAGGGGAAATTCTCAGTGACTTGACAACATCCCGCACGTGGCATAGACTGGTGAGAAATCATTATGTGAGGTTTTCAGTAGTAGGAACCATTGGGCTTTCTTAATGTTGCTAAAGTCTTTTCCCTGCTACCATTTCTCCTGTTGATCTGCTTCCCCCAAAGCCATGGCAGACCTCTTCTGCTGGATCCAAGGAGTCTCTGGGCAGGACTTGAGGAGCGAGTAGTGCTCTTCACTCACGCCTTTTTCTGCCAAGCTCTTTTTCGCATTCAACCTCGCAAGCTGAGGGGAGCAGCAAAACCAGGCAAGTGAACTTAACCATGCAGACTTGAGCCATTTCATCTGTGTTTCGTGGAAATACTCCACGCAATTCTCTTGGAAATGTCCGCAGAGTTATCTAACTTCTGTGTGCCGGCCCTGAGAAGAAAGCGTAATCCTCTAATGGGAGAGAGGTTAATAATAGCTACAATAACAGTAGGATAATGCAGAGAGAGGAACCTATTATAGAGCCATAATTCAATCAATGGGTCCTGATAACGTAATAAACCACAAGAGTGAACTTCATGCAGCGTGTACGCATCACAAGACACGGCAGCTGAATTACAGCCGAGAGAGATGCCTATCAGACTGTGCATTGTTAGCTGAAATATGTAAGGCCTGGGCACACCCTATTAAATGTTAACATTTTAGAATGACTTTAGTGTGATTTAAAAACACACACACACACAGTGCTCTTAGTTGTGTGGACACCTTTCACCTTGACAAAGGCTAATGCAGAAAGAAAAAGAAGAAAGTTGCCCAGCCTTGACCTCTTTCCATTTCTTGTAATGGTCTATTGCAAGATTTTATGAGATCCCACCCAGTTCTTCTTCAGTGTCCCAACCCGACATGTTTATTTCGTAAAAGCCCAAGTGATTGATATCCTAAGTATCTGATGCATTCATTCTGGTACAAGTATCTTCTTCTGGGCTTGTCGCCCATTTCATGTCATTTAACTGTCAAATCAGTCTGTGTAGCAAGTCATCTTTGAAAAGAAAGTCTTTTAAAAAGTACTTTAAATAATGATTACCTTGCTGCAGGTTTTCAAAGGACGTCTCGCATTGCCACGTTCTGCACGTCTGACATTGGTGGGTCGTGTGATGGGTCTGAGCACTGGAAAAAGAAATGACTTTGCTAAATTGCTTCTTGTGGTAGAATCGGTAGGGAAACAGAGCTGTACTCAGGCAAATCCTGAGGGTGTAGCAGTGCTTTCTCTTTCCCAACAAAGCTCCCTCATGAACTGTATTTCCTCCAAAACCATTATGCTTGCTTGTCGGGCTTTCATAGGGACACAGCCAATTCTGGGAGATTCTAGAAGTTCAGACCTTAAGAGGATGTATGTGACTTATAGTTTCCATATCTATCAACGCATTTGTAATACAATTCATGGTGGCTACTTGGAGAGGTCTGAGCTTTTCAGACTCAGAGACCCAAGGCTTTTTCGTTTTGATTGTTACAAGTTGGTAATTTTGTGCTGAGGAATCATATTATGAAGAGTTTATCGTTACGATTCTGTGGGCTCCACAGTGGGGGAAGAACTCAGAGACCTGACCTTGGGGTACGGGATCTCTCATCTCTTGTTTTTTGGTTAAAACTTGGCCCAGAATAGCAACTTAAACCCGTTTTCTGAGGCTGACGATCCACACCTGAGTGGGACCAAGGTGGTGACCTCAGGCAATACTCTATCATGTATCTTTACCAGGGGTTCTCGACCTTTTGGGACTCAAGGAACCCCTCATATGACTCAAGACACTCCTTTTTTGACCACAGAAAAATAATAGAACAATACTTTTGTTGTAGAGACCTCAGAAAGACCACAATAGGCCAGAATGGTTTTACTACCACCATAGTGATTCTCAACCAGGGTGCCATACACCCTGGGGTGCCTTGAAATCCTTTCAAGGATGAAGCGAGGTGCTACACAGGGTTAGCACTGCTAGGTTTACAAATGTGATTCACACGGTAATTCAGAGACTTCAAACCAACATCCATAATTGTGGTCTTTGGGAGTTCTTTGCAACAGAGAAATTGCTGTATGATTTTTCTGTGGGCAAAAAAAAAAAAAAAAAAAGAGTGAAAACTAAGAGCCAGCATTTTCCAAGGGCTACCTGGAAGCTATCCAGGACGCCTGGAGTCTAAAAAGATTGGGAGCCACTGCACTATGGATTCCTGTTGAAATCTGTGGGTTGTGGTGAAGCATGTTTGCACACCTACCAGTGCTAACACCATGTGGCACCCATGACACCCTTGAAAGGATCTCAGGGCACCCTAGTTGAGAATCACTGATCTACTCAGCCAGAGATACCTTTGTGGAGTGACGTTCCTTACAGGATTCAGCAGTTCCTTCCTGGCTGCTGATGCTGGAGATGGGGACATGGATGGGGCCATAAGAGTACAGGTGAAAAAGGTAAATCTGCCAAGAATGTCTCTGTATGAGTCCGTGCAAGGGAAGTGGGAGTTCCCTGGTGCCCAGGGCAGGCAGTTGAAGGTCACATTTTCTTTTTCTGGCTCTTCACCTTCACTCACTGTGTGACCCTGGGAAACATCACTTTGTCTTTGCACATTGTGGCTGTTCTCTAAAAGTTGTTCTCTCTCTCTCTACACCCCTCGTGCTGCTTCAGCTGACTCTTAAGAAGGAACGAGCCAGCCTTCTGTACAAGTTTGTACAGGGCCTAACACAATATGGCACTGAACTGGTTAGCATGCAGATTCGACTTCAACAGAAGCAGTAAATAATAATAATAATAATCCAAGTTATAAAACCCCATTATCAAAAACAATCTGCTCATTGGCTTTTTATTGGTCCAGGTGCCTAGATAAACTAGATGAAACCAGTCTTTGGTGGACAGGTACTAACAGAATTTATGCAAAAACCCATCTCCTAATTGGTAAATCATGTCAGATGCCACCGTTAGGGTGAGGCCTGAACTCACATAATCTATCCCTAAGGGTGTGCTGAGTCAACCCTGTGCGGGGGCTGAGAGGAAGAGTTGCTCTGTTTCTCCCTGTTTTCTGCCTGTTTTGTACATGAAGAAGGAACGTTAGCTTTAAGGGCCCCAAATTTCATGTTTGCATCTATGTGTAATTTTTCATCTGATTTCAGTCGTATACATTTCATGTATCTATTCCAGGCCAAGCCATATGGTCCCTGGAGTCTGCCTGAGTGAAAACTTCGTTATTTAGATTACAAAATATTGCCGAAGTACCCGATCTCTTGACTATTCATGCTGTAAAGGCGCAGCCTTGCAATGGAATGTATTAATGAGGATTAAAGGACCCTGGCACTGGATTCTGGGATTATGGTCTTCCTGGTGCTTGAGTTTTGTAGCTCTGCAGAGAAATAATGCCAGGGAGTAAAAATGATATTCTCCTAAATGAGCACAAATTAGTTCGCTAAATTTTCAAAGTGATTTGATGATATAATAAAAGAAAAAAATATATTTTTTACTGTTTAATAAAAAAACAACAGCTTGGGTTTGAGTAACAGAGGGTCTTTTATATCTACAATATGGTGCAAAGTGAAAGGCCTAGATTTTCCAAAGTAAGTAGTGCTTTTGACCTCTGTTTTCAAGGGGTCGCAATGGTGTGCCGTACTTTGGAGATGTTCCCAACGCTAGTCACTTTTAATGTTAGCTGATCTCTACTGTCCAATCAGCACAATAGTTTTGGATCTTTCTTACTAAATTTCATTTACCATATTTCTTGCGAAATAATCTGTAAAAAGCATTTGATTCAGCATTCTCCCTCCCAAGTATTTTGCAGCATTGCTTGTCCTGAGTTCTTGGGAAAGTATTTGGCTTGATCTGCTACAGGGGATCTGATTTTGTTGTTGTTGTTTGTTTACACTAATTATCGTTAAGCTTCATTTTATACCCTTGGGAAAAAAAATCAGTCATTATACTGCTTATAGGCATGGATTAAGTTTCAAGACAATTTGTACCTTTCCTGGAAACCTGAGGAGGTAAATGCAATACATGCAGTAGCAGCTGAACCTAAGGCACTACTTGTCACGGTACCAAGTCTGAGTTTGGTTCAGTAAAAAGAATCAAAGTCCTAAACAAAAAACTAAATTACATGGTGGATAAGCATGGCCTTTCGGATGAGCTGCTGAGCAGTATTGTGTAATACGCAGGGGCTGGTCTGCCAGCCTGGAAGGAATTCACAAGGGGATTTTTTGCCTTGAACTTTCTGCTACAGCACAGCAAGGCAGCTGGCTAGGAGTGAAGGCATATAATCCAGGCAGTTTGCTAAAATCAGATGCTCCAATACTTCAATTAAAGTTGTGCAGATAAACTCAGGCTGTTTGTCTGATGCTTAGCCCTCTGAGGCCTAGAAGGCAATTTGTTGCATATATTTATGTAGAGGAAGAGCTCCCTTTTACTGTTAAGTGTTATAATGAAGTCAAGTGGAAAAGTGCTATTTACTTTATAATAAAAACATCTATTGTTCATATCCCCGAAAACATAATAATAAATAAAATCTCATATTTCAAGCTGTGTAAACCAGTTGCTTATGTAATAGAACTTTGTGTAATTTTCCATTTACAGTTGCAAGTACCATAATAAGAAAGCAATCAAAGCATAAAAAAACCACTTTAAATGGTGCTCCAGGTAATATTTCTGTAATGGCTGCCCTTAACAACTGCAACTGTTTTTCTTCACCCTGAACTGCTTTCCACTTATCTCAGTCATTTAATTAAAAGAAAATCAACTTAAAAGAGATAAAAGACCTGCTTAAACCAATTTCTGCTATAGGCAAAGAAGAAAGATTATAACAGTGTACTCCATGATTTACACATGAGTAGGTTAAACTGACACTCTTTCGCACTCTTGATTTTGCAATGAAATCTGGGGCTCTTTGAAGAACATATAGCATGGCCATCATCCGCAGGAGCTGTTGCTTTTTTTCCTCCATGCTTTCTTGAGGAGTCCAATTCAATACCCAAAAGCCAAACAGCCCTGAAGAAGGTCCTGAACTGTGCAGCCCTCTCCCATCTCTAACAGTCTATCATGCCATCATGCTACCCTGTCTGGATAGCCAGCTTGGGCAGCCACTGCCCTTGCCACTTGGAAGTATTGACTCAGACGTTGCTCTCAGTGTAGGATGCAGGAACACAGATCTGGAAGGGTCTCCCGGACCATCAAGTCAAGCCCCTGCTTTTGCATTAAATGGTGGGTGTAGACACAGAAATGTCTTGCTGGGCATGCACATCGCTGCATTATCAAAGCATTTTGCAAAAGTTCCCTTTATTTCAATGGGGATAAGATTTCACCCCAAGTCTCAGGCCTCGTGTCCCACCAGAGTAAAAGTTGCATGTGGTCTCTGTGGCCGTCTTTTCACAGGGATGGACTCTCTCCGGTCCATTCACAAAGTGCATCAATAGCGGTGTCAGGTATGCGCCTGTTTTGGAAGCAGGGTTCATAATTCATCCCATTTGGCCTCGTGCTGAGAAGGGTAAGTGCTAAAACTTTTGCTAAAGTCGATGGGTTGGGTGTGGTTCGGGATCAGGCTCCCTTTCAGTACCTATGGAAGCTTGTAAAGGAGTAGATGATCATCTGCCAGTAACTGCTACTAGGCTTTTATGGAAACTCAGCCAGCACATCTCCACCAGGGACGTGTCTGGGCCAGTTTTCCTTAATGCAGGCATGTGAGCAAATGAAAGAGGAAAAATGCAAGCGAGTTAGCTTTGAGAAGGTGCTGTCTCTCCAATTTAGCCAACATCAGTTCTTTCTTTTCCATCCTCAAGCAGATTCTCCCTGCCTGAAGTTCACTGTCATCTTTCGGACTTGGGGAAAGCTGCCGAGGAACAGTCTAGAAGCAAATTAGGAAAATCAGTGGGGAAAAGTTCATCTGCCTGAGGTTAGCTGGCAGGGTAGGAGCAGGGGAGAGGGGCTTTCTTGGGAGGGCTGGTTCCAGGAAACTGCCCAGCGAACCTCCTGGGCAGCATGGGCAGCACCCAGCACATCCCCTGCAGTAAATCCCGGCCTCCGCTCAACACCGGAATCAACCCGGACCCGCAGGAGCACGAGTGACCCGTTTTCTAGCTGGAGCAGGAAGCAGGGAGGCCGGGGGAAGCTGTGCAGAGGATTGGGGCACGCGTTTGCTTCCCCATGCCCACAGCAACCGCGCAGGGGTGTGCCACAGCCCGGGAGGCAGGCCCCTGCACCAGGCGGATGAGTGGGAACGTGTGCGTGGCGTGACAGCCGTAGGCATGTTTCCACCGTGGCCCCATGGTGCAGCGCCGCGGTGGGGCGGCCAGCACTGCTGTAATGGCCCTGCTGGGGCCACAGCCCAGCAACGATGTCACTGCAGTGCCACCGTCCGTGGTGCTGCACTGCAGGGATGATGCCACCGCAGCAGTGTCGCTGTTGGCACCACACGGGGTGGCTATGTCACCACAGGACTGCCACAGTGGAGTGACAGCGTCAGTGCAGTGATGCCACTGCAATGGACTGCTGATGTCATTGCTGGTGCTGCAGAAAAGTGCTGGTGTCATTGCACTGATGTCATTGCTGGTGTTGCTGCAAAGTGCTGATGTCATCACAGTGACGTCATTGCTGCCGCTGCAGCGGAGCGCTGCCACCATTTCACTGATGTCATCGCTGATGCCGCAGCAGAGTGCTGACGTCATTGCACTGATGTCATTGCTGACACGGCAGTGATATCATTGCTAGTGGGGCAATGACGTCCCTGCCAGGGGAGGCAATGAGGGGAGGGAGGCGGGGTTGTCACAGCAACGGCGCGGGGCGCCCGCGGGGGCCCGGGCGGGTGGCGG
>NW_017728927.1:14519453-14534201 GCF_001723895.1 Crocodylus porosus
GCTGAGCGCTGCGTGTCCCCGCAGGCGAGTGCGGCGCCGCCCACGAGGCCTTCATGCGCTGCCTGCGCCGGGCCGACTTCCAGAGCGCGCCGTGCCGCCCCCAGGCCAAGGCCTACCTGCAGTGCCGCATGGACAGGCGAGTGGCGGGGCGGGGCACTGCATGTTGCAGGGGCTGTCTGTGACAGGGGTAAGGCGGGACGGCCGAGCTGGGGGTGGGTGCCCAGCGCAGGTGAAAACTGCCCTTCCTGCGGGCAGGGAGTGTGAAGCGCCTGGAAGCGTGTTGTGCTGGTGGCTCCTTGCACCCTGCGAGTGCCTGGAAGTGTGTAGCACGTCCGCAGGGTCGGCCCTGATCATCATGCCCACGCTCGCTTGAAAACAAGCCAAGCCAAGCCAAAGCCTCCGCAGCTGTGCCGGCCCTGCCTGCCCGGCGCACGCACCGCCCCACACTCTGGGCTCTTTGCTTCTCGCCCCGAACTTCGGAGCAGGCCGGTTTTTCTCCCAGGAAAACGAACGTGGGGGAGTCGTTCTGGATGACTTCAATGCGTGTACACGGCCTTAGCCTCGAAGGCAGCAGTTCCCAAATGCTGCCAGATTGCACACCCCCACTTAAAATGGTGCAGCCTCAAGTACAGGCAATCCTCAGACTTACAGCACAGTTGGCTCCTGAAAACCATGTTGTAAGTCGAGGGCTGCCTATACCGCCACCAATTTAAAAAGGTGCAACCTCAAGCATGGGCAGCTGGCACCTCCCAAGTCTGGAGGGTCCCCCAGCAGCTGATCGCCAAACCCAAAATCATCAGTGGTGAAAACAGAAGTGCGCTTCTGCCAGCACATCTGGTTTCAGGGCTGGCGTTTCCACGGGGTGCATGTGCACCCCCTAGGCATTGCCAATGATCTTAAGCACCGCCACCCATTTAAAACGGTACAACCTGAAGTACCACCAGCAAGTTTTTCATGCCACCACATACCACTGACAGGTTATCTGTGTACCATTGGTGGTACACGCGCCACAGATTGGGAACCGCTGGTCTGAGGTGCAGACTTGGCCCTGCCTGGGGCCTGGCTTCCTAGCTCTCTGCTTATCCATGAAATGAGCCCACATCTGCTTTTGAAAGTGGTTGCCTCTTGGTGCTTGGGGAGCTCAGGACTGGTCATAAGAGTGGGGCAAAAGTTAGAGGGGGGCAAAGCTATCAGTGAAAACGGGAGTGAAGTAGTGAGTCCTGTTAGTTGGCAGGGGCCAACCGTGCTCGCAGTGCTCTCTGGCCAGTGCAGAAATGTGCAGCGTAGTCTTTTCAAGGTCATGGCTTTGGGAGTGAGAGAGAGGGCTGAGGACTTGCTCAGAGTATGCGCTCGTCCACACGTGAAGTCAGCGACACTCCTTAGCTGCAAAGCATTATCCGTGCTGTGATATCGGTAACCCCCCCACAAAGCTGACTAGTTCTCATTTTTTGGGCTTTGTTTCTGGGCCGCTATTAGAAAGCCTTGAAAAGGAGGAGTTAATTTCAGGGCTGCTAATCCCACAGCACCCAGAGCACTATGTGCATATTTAAGGAGTGCTGTTAACAGTGCTATTGTTGCTTTGGTATTAGTAACCCCAACACTGATTTTGCTCCCATCATTTTCAAGGCTGCTAATAACAGCCATCTGACAGCTGGTTCTCTTTGTTTCTGGTGCAGTAAACAGTACATGTAGTTACAAAATAAAAGCAGGAGCAGGTAGATGAGATTCTCTGCACTTAACCAAAATGCATATAACCTGTGTTTTGTTATATGGGACTAGTGGGGTGTTACACAGCAAAGTGAATTATGTATGTAGCTGAATGGGGAAAGTGCATTTAATTGCAAACTAATTTCCTCAGATGCTTCAAAATCTCTTGTCCTTTCCATGGACTCTAGCCATGTTAGGCTTCTATTTAAATTAACTTGTTCCTGAGGGCAAGTGGAAAAAGAGGAGTTGCAACTTTTTTTTAAAGGGGCATTTGCATAATTTTCCCACTTACAGTGAAACGGCACGTTAATTACGTTGCAGTCTTTTTTCATAAGTTCAGCATTGTACTCACAGAAATCTTCATAAAACCAGGTGTAGAAATTGATAGAATATTTATTGTGGATATTCAAGTCTCAGCTCAGTTCCTGGATAACCTATTGTGATATGGGATGCTGATCACCAGGGATCCTGGTTTTCCCTGATAAAAAAATTGCAAATTCTCTGACAAAACCACCCAAATCCATTATTAAAATTAAAAGCCCCCTGCAGCACCCCCTAGCCCTGCTGGTGCCCCTCAGCCCCCCCAATGCCTCCCCCATCCCTGCTGCTGCCGCCCCTCACTGTGGCAGTACTGTTGGTGACCCTCACTGCCCCCATAACAGCCCCTCTGCCCTACTCATGCCTCTCTTACCTCCCACCCACAGCCCTTCCCCCCAGCCCTGCTAGAGGGGGGCCCCCAGCTGCCAGGGCTATGGGAACACAGCTCCAAGTCTGCAGCTCCCTGCCCCCAACAGCAGGCAGCTGCCACAGAAGCATCATGGAGCTGGCTCCCCCACTGCTACTGCCTGCTTGGTTGGGGCCAGGGCCAGCACCTGGCTTCCCCAGCCCTGCTGATGCCCCCCCAGCTATGACCTGCAAGCCCCACTTACCTCAGGCTCCAGGAGAAAAGTGAAGCTGAGCTGAGCCGAGGGGAGCTGTGGCTGAGTGGGAGCCCTCCCCCTCCAGGCAGGGCTGGGGGTTTCCCACCCTGTTTGCAAACAGCTCTTGTAGGCTGGAGCTCAACCAGCCTGCAGAGCTGTTTGCAACAGCAGGGAATCTGCGGTTTTCTCTGTTTTTCCATGGGAAATGGGAAACTCAGATCCCTGCTGATCACACTTAACTGAAAGAATATAGGCAGAATAACAAGCGCTTTCTAGCCATTACAGTTCCTGACCTGATGCCTTTAAAGTTTTGATAATTTGTCTGAGAGAGGTGGAGACAGATGCATGATTATCATCACTGTTTTGCTGGCAGCATTAGGTCCTTTTAAAGCAATTACTACTAAGTTGTATTACCTCTGAATTAGAAATTGATATTGCCAAGTTAGTCATGGAGCACATTTTCCACTTTATATTTTTATTTAGGCAACTTATGGCTAAAGAACCACTGGAAAAACTAGGATTTAAAGACCTAATAGATGAGAAACCAGAAGGACAGCATCAGAAGTTACAGTGAAGACAAAAAACAACTCTCGCCTCCTCTTATGGAAATTGTAATTATCATAGTACATATTGTACATTTACGAAATACTCTCTGAAGCAAAGAAAAAAACTCTGAAGCTTTCCACTCCAAAGTAAGATTTGTGAAAGAAGCAAATTGCTATTATTATCTCCTTTGATTAGCTTTCTCAAGAAACATGTGACTCATTGATTGACATCATCTTAAAGAGCCATAAGAATGAATTTGCATTGGGAAAACAATTGGCACTAAAGTATTTGTCCTTTCTCAGTTAAAGAGGAGTAAATTTTTGGAATAATAATAACTCCTCTGTGCACACAAGTTGAGGTCAGTTTTCTGGGATAATTGTGTTACAAGATGAAAAAATGAGATGTCTTTATTTCCATAGATTACAAATACATTTGTTCTTCCCTTCCTTAGCTCTCTGTAACTGAACAGTAAAACATGAACAATAAAATTAATGTTATTGTTTAAAACTCAAAATGCAGTTTGTCTTTACAGTTGAGCACAGCACAGATTTTAAGAAGAGGCTTACGACACCTATGTACAAATCAGTTGGAAATGTAATACTTCTACGTCTGGCTTTGGTGCACACATTATTGTTTTAGTCTCTGTAGGATTTCTCTTCTCTTACTATGGAGGTAGAGACCACCCGGGGCCCAGTCGTGCAGTCTTTTTCCCTTGCACTTTCACTCGAATGCCAGAAATTATTGTCATTTTCTTAGGCGAGTTGTACATTTGCTCTCTGTGGGGTACTCAGACTGTTGTTGTTAAACCAATATTCACGTACTTTAGTTTCTTGATTTTTTTCTTTACAGTTCGCATGCTGTATTTGATACTTCTGTCACCTTCCGTTTCTGCCACTCTTAGTCCTTGTTTCCATACCCCTGTTTCTGGACTCTCTCTACTTCTTCTTCCACTGTACATTTATTTGCTGCTTCTGCCCTTTTCAGATGCCCCCAGGTCTGTTTACATCCTTACAATACATTTATGATGATGGATAGTGCTGGGGTAAAAAAAAAAAAAAAAACCCAACCAGTGTCCCTGATTGGTATTGAACAGACTATAAATAATCCAAAGGGGTCTTTCTTCAACAAGTGACTGTTCACTTGCTGCTACATTTTATTTCCACTTCCTTCCACCGTTTAAATCACACCCTTTAGTCAGATTAATACATTTATAGAAAAGAAAGCAGAGATTTTATTACTGGAACAGATATTAAAGCATTTTATATTAAACCACTGAACAAGAGATTTTTCAGAATAATACTGTGAGTGAAAATATTTTAATAATCTCCAGTATCATCACAAGAAAGAAATCAAATTTCATGCTTCCTTGCTCCCTCAATATTATAAGGTGAAGAGAGTCCCCCTGAGGCCAGAAAAGAACCCACCAGTGGTGGAAGAATCCAGACCTTTCTTGTTAGAAGTTGGTTTAGTCTGCTAGATCTTATCCTGCATACTAATTGGAGAAAGAGTTATTCCACAGTTTAATTGCATTAGAAAAGCCACATATCAGATGCTGCTTCCGTAACTCTGGAAGTTAGAGAGCCAGAGAAATAACATTATGAAAGTCCTGGATGGTTGAATTTCAGCTGATAAGCTGGAATGATAAAATGGTGCTTAATTTCAGCTTCTCACATGACATGCATGTTGTTCAAAGAGAGGTGACTGGAGCCTTTCTTTGATTTATAATCTTTGAAGCCTGAATCCCTTGCCAGCTACAGACCGAAAGGAGTTTACATAGCTGCGTAGAGCACCTGAGAAAGCAGCTCCCTGTGCACCACAGGTACGTCTGCAGTGGATTCCTTTTGTTTTGCAGAAAAACTGCTGTTGCCTTGGCTAGGGGGCCCCCTCATGGCAAGGAACGACTCTACTGTTGGTGCTCAACCTTTTAGCCCTATGGGCCAAATGAGTAGCACAGGGCTGGTCCCTGAGCCTGATGAGACCCTGGGGTCCTGCACCACTTCCAGCTGCTGGAATCACCCTGGCTTGGGCCTGAGTGCCTGGATGAGGTTCCTGGGCCCCGTACCACCTCCACCCAGTCCCACATGCTAGGATCGGGTCCCACACCACCTTGCGTGTCTGATCTAGTGGCCTGCAGGGCTGCCCACGGGCAGAATAACGAGGCACCAGGGGCTAGGTCTGGTTGAGCACCCCTGAGATGGGTGGGCACAGCATGATGGTCCCTCAGCACCAAATGAAGAAGCAGCTGCAGCTCCACAGCAAAATCTTCAACCCAGGCTTTTGAACAGTCCCAGCTGACACCAAGGCATCCTGCCGACATTCTCCAGTTTGCCCGTGGTCTTGTGCTACCTTCACAGAAAGGACAGTAAGCTCCACAACTGGGTCCCCTTCCATCTTAGGACTATGTGGAGGGCTGTGTGGGTGAGGAAGGGTGGACAGAAGGTGAGAGGTGCATCTTGTCTAGCTCTGTGGAGACCGGCTGGAAAAGGAGACCAAATCTGTGCTGCTGCCCAGTCCAGAAGATGGGTCCCAGGGCAGCCTTGTCCAGAGGAAGTTGTCCTACAACACCCAGCCCTTCTGCAGCTCCGAGCTTGGGTAGATGCCTGGGGTCATCCAGTGCCTCCAGAGAAAGGCCTCTCTTGCTGTGGAGTAAACAGAGAGGAATCCTGCAGGTGAAATCTGGAATTATTTCATTTCTGCGGATGAAGAGGGAACAATCCAGGTTGTACTTCACCCCGGCAAAACCTTTTACATCAGCTTTTGGGGACTCGTGCCTCCCAGAGTTACTTTGAGATGACTGCAGCATACAAATCAAAGCCAGCATATGAGCAAGTGGTTTATTCTCCTGTTGTTCTACCAGCACACAAACACCGAGGAGGAGACTGTCTCTGGGCTGCATGCTTAATTGAGCGTATGTTCTGCAACTGCTGGGTTGAGTGTACGGGTGGTTGTTTCTCAGGGTTAGTTTCCTGTTGCAGTTGGTTGGAGTTAATGACCCATTGTGCCCTCCATGGCATGAGAACCAAGGCGAATCCCCAGGCTTTCACTTCCATGTAAGTTTTAATGTACCGGGGCCTCTACCTTCTGCCACCTTCTGCTCACCCACAAAAGCTGTAGTAAGGCACCACCTAGTGGAACGCTGTTGGAGGAAGCTGTAGAAATGCTAATACGTGTTTAATAAGGTTCATATTCAAAATTCAAACTGCTGGGCTAAATGAAAGGCAGCTGGTGTTAAAGAGAGAGCCAGGCAGGAGAAGGGACTCTGTGTTTGGGAATAATGCTCCACGTAAGCCTTTGGGTGCAGTAATGAAAATCAAGCTATTCATGTAAGTCCTGGGTAATCAGAATCTCTCCATGTCTGCAGTCTGGGGGGGCGCGGTTTTCTATCTGGGGTCACTTGCATGATAAATCCAGATGTTCTGCTGGTTACTTGTGTTCCTGTGAACCTCTCAGGGGTCCCAGGCCAATCAAACTCTTATCCTGAGGAACCTGCCTTGCTCCAGGAAAATCATTGTGATGAGAATGGAACTAGCCAGAACACTTGATTTGTACATAGGAGAGATTTATGGAATGTGAGTCCTGCCCTGATCTCACCTGAATTGTCTTGCTGTGTGACCTTGACCTCTTGCCACTGCAGTTTATCCATCTCTGTCAGTGGGCTGGAACAATGCAAGTCCAGTCTGTCACGGGCAGGTGGCTTCTACAGCACATCAGCGGGGGGTCTTTGCCTGTGCCCGTGCCAGGATCAGACAGCTGGGATCTGTGCCCATGTTGCTGCTACTTCCCCCAGCCCCCTGTTCCCCAGCTGGAATGAGGCACAGCTTCCAGATGGGGAGCTTTGTTGGGGTCAGGCAGCCAGAAGCTGCCCTCACTGTAGTCACATCTGCACCACAGCTGGAAACGGGGATGGGGAAGAGGCAGTAGCATGGATGCAACTGCTCCCTGGCACAACTCTCCAGTGTCTGGAAGCTGCATCCACACTGCGCCCAGGGGGAGGATAGGAGGTAGGAGGAAGAAGCAACAGTGGTGAGGGCACAGCTGGAAGTTGCCCAGCCCTAGCACAACTCTTTGCTGCTTAGCCCCAGCATGGGCACAGGCCCAGGCACAGAAAATGCTGTATTAGTCAGTAGTCATCAGTGAGGTGAGTCTGTGGACTTAACTGCACCAATTCGGGCACATCAATTTTTGCCTCTGATCTAACAACGCACAGAGGGTGGACAGGTTCCCCGCTGCCTCTGGGAGCCCATGTACCTTTGTTAAAAGAAAGGAGCAACAGTTCAGGAGCTGGCCTGGGGAGTCCTGGTGCCTTCTAATCCACTTTAATCCCGTGTCTACTTCTGATCTCACTTAGGCCTGTGTCAGTCCAGGGGACCATGCTAGAAGTCAGTTGCACAGCTGTAAATGTTCTGGGAGATCGAGGTTGGGTGGCTCAATTAAAATTCCCCAGGCTTTTTGGCTGCTTGCAGACATTGAAAAAAAAAGGCACTTTAAACTTGGTGCACCAAGCCCTGCATATGCCCAGAAGAGGCAGTGCCTTGGACCCAGCTCACCTGATGTCTGTAAAGATTGGATATTTTAGTGGGACTTCTTTGGTGCTTTTTTCTAATAAGTGATTAAATAAGCTTTAGCTAAAAGCTCCTAAAGGCCCCACTAAAGCACCTGATTTTTACAGACACTCTGGAGCCAGGTCCAATTAACACGCTGCTGCTTCCAGTAAAGTGTTTTTGGGGGGAGAGGAGGCAAGGGTTTTTTTTTTAACATCTGCAAGCAGCCTTTGTCTTCAAGGTTATAGCAGGCTCTGGCATCACTGCCCCTTCCTGCATCCTGCCATGTGGGACATGGCATAAAAACAAGCCCATCAGAAAAGCCTCCCTGACTACGCTTTGGGCAAAATCCTGGACTCTGACTGCCTGCTGACTTGGAGGGATGCTATGTGCTAGGGGCCAATCCTGCCCTAGCCCTGCAAGCACACAGGGCTCTGGTCACGGCAGAATCAAGGCAGTTCTGCTTAGGGAAACAGGGTTTGGAGGGGCCAGCATAGGGGATCAACACCTTGGCTTGCCACGGCCATCGTTCAGGGCTGCCGTGTGTCCAGTCCTTCCTGTTCACAGGCAGGGTTGATGCGTGGCTGGTGCATGAGTTATCAGGGGCAGGATTTTGTCCTTGCGCTCTGCATTATGCAGCAGCAGCGCTGAGAAAACTATTAATAATGCAGTATGCTGAACCGAACAGGAAGCGAACATCATTAGTGAAGAAGGATGAAGCTGTCCTTAATAAACATGCACAGGAAATGTCAATCAGCTTAACAGGGTGGGTTCAGCCCGATTGCTTTCCTTTACCTGCTTTACCAGAAGCCCCTTTTAGAGATGCTCTCCTGGCTGATCCTTGGCTTTGACTTAGGAGTTCGGTTTCCATAGACAGCTGAGTGAATGGTAGAGGAAGGTGTAGTCACCCTTTCAGTTCCCCACGCCTTACCGTGTCCTAGCTGCCGACAGGAGGCACATTCCCTGGAGTTCACCGTATACATAGCGCACATGCGTGCATGTACAAGAGGGCAGAGGCAGCATCAATGTGTGGTTGTGTATTTCTCTTGTGCCATGTTTAGCAATTCAACGTGCCTCGATCTGTCTCATCTCAATGGGCATTTATCCCAGGCCCATTGCTGTTGTGCCTGTACATCCATCCTGATCCCAGGTGGTCTGTGTGCAGGAGAGCACCTAGTGGTTCTGGGGACCTTGGATAGCACCCGTCTTACCAAGTGGTGTGCACACAGCTGAGCTCAGCCCTTCCCTTCCCGAGCTGGCAGGGCCTGGTAATGCAGTCGCTGGCATGGCTTCAGCTGGAGAGTGAGAAGAATAACACCTCAGGAGGGATCGGAGTGGGAGGAACCAGCTGTTTCAGGGAACCCTCTGCCTTGATTCTCAAATATTGCAGTCAGTTTGGGGGTAACAATGCACAGGTCATGGGATAATTTCCAGCAAAGAGAGATCTGGATGGATGGCTTCCTTTGGGCTGCCTTCACACTTGCATAAATGATGGTTGTTTATTGAAACCTGACCTGGCTAGTATTTTAAATCACTCCAGCGCTAATAGCTGGGCTGCTTGGCAGGGTAAATCACTCTTGCTGTACTAACAATGTGGGCTGACTGGTGTATTAAGCCCACTCGTGCAGTAATCACTTAGACTGGCTGGGAGCTTCTATTCTGGCCTGCTTGACTTGCTTGAAATGCTGTTGCAGAAGTTACCCAAGCCACGGACCAATCTAGTAAAACACCTCTGAAAATGGCTGCTTTCTTTGTTTCTTTTATGCCATTTTCAAGGCTGGCTTGGATTGCTTTCATATAGGCCGCTATAAACAGGTTATTTGAGCCCAAGAGTGGTTTGTCTGCAGCTTCTCCTGGTGGTGTTTTCACATTGCAATATGGCTATGGAACAGTGCTGTTCCATTGTTGCTAGAAGTAATTATGCTTAGTTAATTTTTGCTGATTTAGACAATAAGTGTACAGCAAAGCTTTCTGGTCCTATAGCTTCTGGTATAGTGGGCACTTTATAGAGCCTTTCTAACGATATCCAAATTAACTTGCCATCAGGATCTGAGAAAGGAAGCTCTGGTAGAGCAACTCTTTTCATAAAGAAAAAAGAAAAGAAAAAAAGTAGAGAACAGACTGTTGCCCTTTTCCAGCTGGCTCTGCTTGGGCTTTTCTCTGCCTGTCACTTTTACAGGCCCTCTCTGGAAAAGCACTACACCCGACATTTCTTATGGTGCTTTCATACCATGCACATCATGGCCACACACCGTCTCCAGGGGAGCGCTAGGAAGTGCCAACGTGTAGCCACAGCAGGTGACGTGGGCTTGAATCGGACCTTCCACAGCTCCCTTTAAGTGAGCGCCAATTGAAATGGAGCCGTGCCAGTTTATACCAGCCAAGAGACTGGCCCCAGTGGTATTTCACATCACCCACCCCTAGCTCTTTATGGTAAGTACCTGGGATCCACACACCGATGACACGCTTTCATAGCGTGTATGACATGGAGCAGATGAATACAAATAGATAACCCCTTCCCCGCCCCCTCCAACCCACAGTCACAGCATAACACAATCACTTCCAGTCCTTCACCTTTGTATCTCCCTTCTTCAGGGCATTTCAGGGACACAATACAGGTTAAGAGAGAAATCAAGGAAAACTCACACCTCCCCAGCCTGAGTCTGAGCTGGTTATCTGAGCTGTAGAGGTAGAGGGCTAGCAGCAGCAGAGGAAATAGTGCTTTCTTTCTCTTGGGCTGGGCTGATTCATTTAAAGGGCCTGCTGAGTGTGCGGTGGAGGGACGGGGAAAAGCAGCAGCAGCCATAGCTTTCCTTCTGGTGACTTCTCCTGGACTATTTAGTAGGAATCACTGACCTGGGATCCAGACCTCCAGAGGGGGAAGCAGCCAGTTGCAAGCACCGGTGGAGTTTATTGCAGCAGGCTGAAGACATGGGCAATTCACTTAGGGGTTATTGACTCCATTCTACAGAGGTAAACACTGAGGCAGAGATGTGAAGCAGCTTGCTTGAGGATATAGAGGGGGATCGGGATAGCAGTTCCTGGCCCCTTGTCTTGCAAGTTTACAACGCAGCCGTCTCAAATGTCTGCTCTGCCCATGGCCATGAATAGAAAACCTCAATACACAAGTATATCTTCAAGAGCAAAACCTCCAGAGCTGAGTTTATTTTTGACAGGAAAACCATAGTGTGACTACTATTGATTCACTTAGAAACTGGAGGTGCTGCTTCCCCCCATGTGCTGATAAGTAAAGCTGCAGGCATGAGGGCTGGGCTGCCTCTCTTGTATTGTTCAGGAAAGTGAAGGTGCTCTATCTGCTTTATATAACGCTCCAGTACACAGTTACCGTTGGCATGAATGATTGATCTTCCTGTTAGGGATTGGCTGTGCATAGAAATATTCACCACTTCCTTGTGTGAATGTGCTCTAAGGTACTAGTGTTTGAATTTGTTAGTACCTTTTTATTTGCGTTCTAGTGGCATTGATTTAATTATTCAGCTTTTGGCGTCTTAGAGTTTCAGTTAGTTTCTCTGAATTACTGTTATCAAATATCAGCATATTATAGTTAATGTTTCCTCTTGGTTTCTGGTCTGTTCATCGCAGGTTCGGCCTTTACAAAACCTTAATTTTACATGTTGTGCTTTGCCTGGTTCCCAATAGCTAATACATTTTTCAGTGTTGTAAAACAACTGCTCCTTGGCTCTTGCCAGTTGCAGTCTTGGAAGGAATTTTTATGGCCGAGTGAAAAACCAAAAATAGAATTTTTTAGATGAAAATGCTGACACTGTCATAATGAACTGCCTAACAGTGTAAATGGACCCTCCATGGTAAAACAAAGGCAAAGAGAAAGGAACCAAAGAGAGGGCTAGCTGCGGGGAAAGAAGCTGATGTCCTGGTAGCTTTGACCAAGCATATTCAAAATGTCACCAGAAAGACTGTCCTGCACAGAGATTTCCTATGAAACCTCCATAGTTTCTTGCCTGAAGCATAACTCTTGTCACACCAGGCAGCATTTCCACAGGCCCTGGATACTTCTAGTCGCGTCCCTTTCTAAGCCTGCTGTTTTGTGACGCACAAAATATTCACTGGGTTAAACATGTTTAATATCATGTAACGAAGTCCGACTGAACATGCCACTCAGCAGCAGGGAGAAAGCATTTGTCTGATAACGCAGCAGAAGTGATGACCCTGTCTCCAGTGCAGCTGAGGGCGGAAGTGGGGGATCGCCAGTGACTTCCCTGGGACCACGAATGAGCCCCTAGCTGGTCGTGCCCCAATGTGTGCTGAAAGGCTCCTACCAACTCCAGTGGGCATTGGCCATATAAAAGCAAAGCCTCATCTGGACTCCCTGACTGGTAAGGGGTCCTGTCATTGTGGCACAGGCAGGTCGGTGACCGGGCCCTGGCTGTGATGGATTTTGCCAGGTGGAACTCGCTGCCTCTCAGCTCGTTCCTTCCCACCCCTCCACGATGCACAAACGTGTATAGCTGTTTCTGCTCTTACTTATGTAGGTGCAAACCAGGAATGACTCCGTGTAGCAGCCCAAGGCCAGACTCGGACCTGGTGTCCTGGAGCCATGCCGGGTGGCACTAGTTGAGGCCAATAGACGTTGTTAACCTAGAATCTGCAAAGTGGGTGAAATCAAGAGTCCATTCATAGAGCCACATGATGTAAATGAGGTCGGACCCCATCTTTTTTTATCCCAGTCATTTTCCATAGACAATATTTCTGTCTTCCAAACGGTGCCAGCTTTGGTCCCCATGGTTATAACTTTTCCACCTCCCACTCTTTTCCTCCGTTGGGCCCCTCTTTTCACAGGCACCGTTTGTTCTTCTCATTTGAAGTTTGGATTGCAATTTTTACAGTGAAGTTTTTATTGGCGGGGGTCGTGCTACAAATTCTAAGCTATTATTTGATTAAATGATGATGGTTTCTGCTGACAGATCTGTCCTGGTCCCTGTCCCCACCCCCACTCTCCTTTCTAAGCGGCTCTGTTCTGCTACAGCCCCTGTACTATTTGATTTTATTACAAGATATAAATTTCTCTCTGCAACCCTGGCTTACAGTGTGCAAAGGGGAAACAGGGATTGCCTAGCAACCATGAGAACAAAAAATTAAGAGAATCAATAAGCCTTGATGGAAAGCCAAACAGGGATTTTAAAACAAAATCTCTCTTTTTTTTTTTTATCTTCTTATAAGAACTTAATGACTCACTATCTCAGGTGTAGTGGGGAGAGTTGAGTGTTCATGCAACAGATGTTGCTGGGCGCAGGCTGGGCCAGGGGACTGGGTCTCCAGGTGAAAATGTAACATCCCAGCTTAGATTTCATATAAGGCTCTTATCCTGCAAATGCTCGTGTCTGTATTAGCATTGCATTGACTGATGCAGCTAATCGTGTTCAAGTGTTCCCAGGATTGAAGCTAAGATGCTGCTTTGGAGCCAGTTTTACTCTCCAATTTGCTGGTGTAAGTCCAGGATAAAGCTGCTGAAGGCAGTAGGTTTATTTCACATTTGCATCCGTGTAAATGGAAGGAGATTTGATTGGGAACAAGCCAGCTGTTTGCAGTACTAGCTGGGGCCCTGATAGCGCAGCTGGTCCAGTTCAAGTCAACAGCACTAGGATTACCTATGGAAGTAAGAGCTATAGACTTTGCTTAGTGTGATGGCCAGGTGTTTCGAGATCAGCAGCCCATAGATGGAAAAAGCAAGTTATGGTGATGTACAGAGCCTCGCCCAGGATCACTTTAATCTACTGATTCCCAAAGGGAGTGCTGCAAAAAAATGGGCCAGGTAGGGCCCTAGCCAGGCTAGCCCCACTTGGCAGGATCAGGCCCATGGACCAGTTTTAATCCAGAAAAAAAGTGATCCCCAGGTATCAAAGGGCTGGGAAACACTGCTTTAATGTCATTGAATCAGAGAAAAATAGAGCTGGAAGAGGCCCTAGAAGGCCATCTAGTCCAACCCCTGCTCAAGGCTGTGGCATTCTTGTCTAAACTATATCAAAGCATCAGAAATTAGCTCAGTTATACCCTGTGCGTGTCATTACAACTGGCAGGATAATTATAGAAATTATCTTCTAGTTTAGGGGTTATTTTAGACCTGTTAAGCCTGACCATGAATGCGCTCATGCTGGTGTGTAACATGCCCCACCTGGGTAGCTCTACTCGGGCACTATTTACATGAGGAAAGCTATGCATGGGCCTGCTTCGGAGATCAGGGTCATGACTTGGATGCAGAGATGGTTTTCTGTAGGAGTATTTGAATCCTGGTCCTGAAAACCCTTGCACACATCCCTAATTTTAGCCTGAAGTCAGTGGGACTCCTTCCCAGACTGCCTTGCCGTTTTTAAGGACTGAGGCCCATCTCTATGTCTCTGCAGAGTGAGAGTCAATCTTGGGGGTTTGAGGGATGCCTGAACAAAGTGCCAGTCTTAGGTCCCTTCACAAAACCAGACAAAGCCCTGGCAGCTCAGGATAAAGCTGCGTGGACTAAAACCTGCCCTGGGATGGTAACGTCCTAGGCTAGGCCTGATCTAGATACAAGCGGGCACGTCTACACATTCATTAATGCACCGTGTTAGTACCGTCATAACTTCATGCCCGTAATGGGTGCTACTGCGCATAACCGCACACGAGCGCTTTTTGTGCGATGCTTAACGCTCGGCCGGATGAGCGCACATTGGGATGCTTTTTGCTAAGGCCCGTTAACATGAGTCCCGTGAGCATCATCGCGTATCCATGTCACGGATGTCACAGCCATCCGGGCTGGGGGGCCCGGGGAGATCTTCGCGTCCACCCCCGCCGCAGGGCAGGATCCCGGCAAGAGAAACGTCCACACGTCTCTGAAAGGAGCCCGGAGTAGGTGCCGGCAGCCCGGGCCAGGCCGGTGACGAAGTTCTTCCCGATGTCCAGCCCGAAGCGTGCCGGCCCCCGTCGCCGCCCGGGCCCGCCGGGTCTGGGAAAGTCGGGGCCTTCCCCTGCGGTTGGCGCCTCCGCCCCGCGCCACGCAAAGCCGGGCCCTCGCCCGCCGGCGG
>NW_017728927.1:14534393-14545338 GCF_001723895.1 Crocodylus porosus
CGCCCGAGGGGCCCGGCGGCGGCGTCGGGGCGGGGTCCGGCCGCCAGAAACGGGGCCGCGGGGCGCGTGGTCCGGCTCTGGTTCCCTGGGCCCGAGCCCCGCTCTCGCTTTGCGCGAGCCCTTCTTCTTAGCTCGGGCTCCCGTTCGTATTGCGGGCGAGCGCAGCAGCCGTCTGTCCGGTGCACCTCTGGCTGGGCGCCCAGGGGCGACTTATCTGCCTGCACTTCAGCTATGTTATAACGTGTGTGTCCGTGGCATGTAACATGAGCAGATTCCCACATGGGAGCAGGGACTGTTTCAGTGCTTCTCTCTAACCCTAGAGCAAGGGGGAGAGCGGGTACAGAGGGTGGTGGGAACTCTTGGGTACGCGTCACCCTGGCCTACTTGCTTAGCCGCCAGCGCAGCCGGCCGCGGGAGTGGGGCGTGTTGGTGGGGCCGCAGGTGTCGGGCCTAGCTTCGTATCTCCTGTGGGACTTGATTCGTGTCTGAGCTGACACGCGCTCAGCCGGGGGCTCGGTGGATCTAGCATTTCTCGTAGCGAGGCACAGGGCAGGTGGAGATGGAAAGCGAGCCGAAAGAGTTTACTCAAAAAAATGCAAGTAAAAAGACGAGGAGCGGCAAAGGAGAGAGCAGAGGGGAAGAAGGGAGCGAATATACAGACAATGGGAGCAGTGATGGAGCAGCCACGTGGCCCCGGGTGGCAGAGGAGTGGGCAGTCCACTGTCATCCCGGGGATGGGTGAGGGGGAGTGCGAGCGCGTGTGCATCTGCTTGACTCTCAAAGACAAGGGGGATGCATGAGTCACTGAGCATCTGCGGAGAGGAGCCTTTGCAGAAGGGATTCTCATAATGGAGGCAACAGTAGAAGCAGGCAGAGAAACAGCCACTGTTTTCAGAGCCCTTTCATTTGGTTTGCTTAGAAACCAGCTGATTCATTTGTCTTCAGAGTCAAATGGTTTGCTGTAACATCTGGGCATTGTTGAGCATTGGAATTGGTTGCCAGTTTAGGGGCAAAAACTTCTCTCCCCTGTTGGTGGTACTGTGTTTGCGCTGAGGTGGGGCAGCCCAGCCCTATGCCATATGCACGCGGTGTTGCGCTGGGCGCTGTGCACAAAAAGGTGGTGTCAGGAGCAGCTTATCTTGAATCTCTCCTTGTGACTGGGCTGTGACAATGCAAGAACAGCCTCCCAAATGCTAAATGAGCTTAAAGCCTCGGAGGGAGGAGAGGAGATCCGTTCTCCGTGGGCTGCAGTGGCAATTTGCTCCTTCTGGACCACATGGCGGGGGCTGTAGCATCCTGCTAACCCACATGACAGGAGCCAAGCACAGGGAGAAGAAGAGAGTCAAGGATGGCGGGGGTTGGGAGGGGAAATGAAAGTGTGAAATCTTTCATTGACACTTTTTCGCTGAACGGTTTTGAAAAGATCTTTAGTAAAAACCAAATTGTGCTTTTTTTTCCCCCACCCAAAAAAGCTTTCGTTTGCAGAAAAAGGCCATATCTTGATGAAAAATGTTTTAATTCCCAAAATTCCACGCAGCTTTACAAAACAATGAACCTGCATTATCCTAATCTTTGAGACTTAATTACAGGGAAAAAAAGCCACTCAAATAAGAGGTGTTACTTGAAACAGTAGGCACCCCAGCAAACACGGTTCACATCTCTTTGTAGCATTGTGTGTCACACCTGGTAGGAAAGGGGGAGGAGGAGCAAGTCCATTTCAATAGACTTGAAGGTGTTTTTCAGCATGGGAGACAGCTTCCCAGTCCAACCGCAAGTGCAATAACCTCTTGATTTTTCTATTCCCCCGCACCTTGTATTTCATTCGTGCGTGATGTGTGCCTGTGTATCTGCTGGTTCAAACTTCTCTCACGTGGATTTAGGTAGGAAAAAACAAAAATTGGAAGACAAAAGTGCAAATACCTTCTGAGAGACACTGAAGTTTACAGCGGATCTAGTAGCATCAAAACCATCTGCTTTATAAAACCAGTACACCTTTGTCACTTTGATGAGAATTACTAGTACACGGCGATAAACCAGAGCTATCCATTCAGTGGGAGAAAGTAATTTCCACCTATAGGTGTATACATTTCATCTAATCCTGATGGGATATGTGACTGTGAGAAGGAAAAAGAGCAGCAAGGCCAGAAACAGTAGCAGAAGAGGGAATCATTACAGAGCTTGATCCTGTGGGGTACTGAGCTGAATTCCCACTGGAGCTGGGAGTACTGAGCTCATAACCGACTGTGGTTTGGGAAGAGAACTCATGCCAGAAACCACTTGCAGCTTGTCTCCCGCAGACACCGGCTGATCTTCCTAGACTTGTAATATGCACGTGGCTGGATAAGGAGCTTGTGAGCACAGGATGAGAGGGGAAGAATACCTGTTCCTGTGGTTTCATAGTTTCATAGATGTTGGGGTCAGGAGGGACCTATTAGAACATCGAGTCTGACCCCCTCCTGGGCAGGTTTTCTGCTTCCTGCTATATTCTGCAGCCAGAAAGGGTTTCGGAAATGCGTGCTTGCTTGAACTTGCAGGATGCCCCATGGTAGCACATCTGCTGCTGTCAGGGTCTATAAACAGGCATCAACCTTGAAGTGACATCAGCCGTGCTGGGATGGGTACAGCTTAGCTGCTTTGTCAGGCAACACGGCGGTGCCAGTTGTCCTGAGCCAGGGTGCAGCAGTGTGGTGCATACGCACAGAGGGAGCTCCCAGGGTCTGTATCGACAAGTAGGGAAACTAGGGCAGGTGCATCCCGGGCCTTGGGCCCAATCCTGCAGGGGAATTCCCAGGGCACACAGGATCGGGTCCCTGACGATCTGGGTGTGCCTGCTTGGGGTGGCTCTGGGCTGCCTGTGCTCTCCTGCCATTAAGCAAACAGATGTCCATGGCAAACAAATGACACAAATGTTTACTACCTATTGGTGCAGCCAGAATTTGGGGCATTTGTGGGGGCCTGATAAGGGCCACGGATGTCCTGCCTTGAGTTTGTATCACCATAACAATTTTTATGGCAGAACAAAGGTGATGTCTGCTCCCAACCATTCTGCGGGCAACAAGCAGAGTAGGGGTTCTGGATATGAAGGGTTTGGGATGCTTGTGTTAAGCAGACTCTTTACTCAGATTTTTTTAAGGGGAGATGTGGACTGCTGTATGCTTGGGGATACGCAGAGAACAAAGCCTTTTCTCTAACCCCGTCGCTTCCTCCTGAAGTGCGGTAGCCCTTAGAAATAACAAAATCCTGACCCTGAACACAGGTGTCTTCTGTTTTTGGTGATAAATCGGATCTTGAGGCACCTAGTCACTGATGACTGTCATCTTTTTAGACTGAGATGCACACTGAAAAGCATCTGCTGCCATGGATTCAATAATGCTCATTGTATTAAGATTCCCAAGGTGATGCTACATAATTGGTATCATTCCTATTATGGGGGAAACCAATTTTTTTTCTTTTTGTGGATGTATAAAAAATTCCTCCCAGGATTCTCTCACTGTCACTGACTATAAAATTTGCTCAGGACCTCTTCCTCTTGAATCTCTGTAGCTCTCCTCTTAATAGGTCATCAGTTCCAACCAGAACTGGTTTACCTTGCATGCAGATGCTGAATTTATGGTTCAGGCTGCTATTCAGCGTGGCACAGCTGAGTCAGCAGTGTCCACTGGAGGATGTGTTAACACACGGTGCAGCATTACTGCACACTGAACAAGATCCCCAAGACATCTGTCTTGTTCTGGCTCATGTCGCCGATGTAGTTTTTTTTAATCTGAGAATACCTGTCACTGTCTGGGACTTGTGGCTTTGCGGAGGTGTCTCTAACTTTGTAAAACTTTGTAAAATGTGACAACGTTTTTGCTATAGTTATGGCATGTTTGAATCTTTCTGTTCCCGGATGCGGCCTGCCAGGCACTTTCATCTGGCCTGCGGCATCCCCCAATGAACTGTACCCTGCCCAGTCCTTCCTCCAGCAAGGGTGGGAGCAAGGTGCCTACATCTGCCCTCAACATACCCTACTATACCTTGCTTCCACCTTCATGGGAGGAAAGACCCAGCCCCGCTAGCACCGGCTGCTGCTGCCGCAGGCCTCCCCAGCATCCGGCTCCCTCCGGGCAGCAGGTAGGGAAGTGGGGGGCGAGGGCAGGGCTGCAGCTGGGCGGGAGCTTGGGTCTGGTGGCAGTGCGGAGTCCATGCCCAGGGCGCAGTGCAGAGGTCTGCTGGGCAGGGTGTAGATGCAAGGGAGGGTGGGGGGTATGGGGACCTCCCCCACACTCCACCTCAGCCCCTGCATGGTGCACAGCCCTAGCATGCAGTGGGGGGTGCTGGAGCTCGGCGCTGGTGAGCACTGGCCAGCACTGCACGCTGCAGGGAGGAGCACAGGCCTGTCTGGGCCATCTGTATCACGGGCGCTCCCTGCATTCATGCAGCACTGGAGGGAAGTCCCAGGCACTGGGCTGGGAGGGCAGCTGGCTCCAGTACCTGGGGCTTCCCTCCCGTGCCATGCAAGTGCAGGGAGCGCTGGCAATAGAGATGGTCCGTCAGGGGCTGCGCTCCTCTCTGTGATTTGCAGCGCTGGCCAGAGCCAGGCACCAGCATCCCCCCCTGCTGCTGTGCCGTGAGGGGGGGGTTCCCACACCCATCCCACCCTCTCTCTCACCCCACAAATGCCCCCTGCCCCATACACACACCCTGTTGTTGCCTGCATTGACTGCGTTGACTGTTCCGGAGCCCCACCCCCGCAGCCCACAAACGCCACACCCCATCACACACCCACCCCCCCCTCAGCTGTCCCCTACGGAGTATAAGACTAAGAAATTATTCTGAGTTATTATGCAGTCACCTCTATACACAGTACACAAACACAGATCATGACAAAAACATTTTTTGTAATGAAATTAAAATACGTTATAGTAGGTGGTTGACTTCTAGTGTACAATTTGGGTTTTTTTCTGATTCTGAGATGGGAATCCCTCCCCCCACCCCCAAAAGGAGTATGGACTTCCAGTCCAAAGATAGGGACCAGGGGGCAGGGCAACCGTCAAGGGGCGGGGGCATCCATACGGCCCTCGAGAGCTCACCAAACCTCTTTAAGCGGCCCTCTGCCCAAACTAATTGTCTGCCCCTGCTCTAAGTTCGAACTCGGTTCATGGGCAGAAGCACGTTTAGTTATAGAAACACTGTATTTCTGCTGATCTGCATCCCGATCCCTCAGGCTTGGATAAATTCTTGAGTCTCCTGAAAGGACTGGGAAACGCATGTTACGTGCTGGTATGACTGGCCGGTTGTATGGTCAGTAACCACAAGCTCAGGCTGTAGAGTTTGGAGTGCTTCATGCACTGGGTTTTCCCGTCGCGCGACAGAGGCAGCGCTGCTTAGGGAAGCTGATTTCCGAATCCAGTTCTGCCGTTCCTATTCATACTGGGCTTTGCATTTCTCTGTGAATGTCTGGCTCTCCATTTTTTTGTAGTTTTAAAGATAAATGAAGCATAAAAATGTCATCCAAGTACCTTGCTCCTGGGCTTAGTTTGTAAAGAGAGGCATAATGACAGAAGATTTGTATCTTTACCTGTTTAGTTTATCCATAAACCTCCATAATTATCTATAATATCGTGCAGCGGAAGTGTGCTAAAACTGACATCAGTTGTATGGTAGCGGTGATGCTTAAGGACCATGACTTATTGCATCCACAGTGGTGTGCTCTATTTAATATTCCCCTTGCTCAGTATTATTCTTCGATGCCTTTGCATAATCAAACAAAGCCTCTTGGCTGGAACTGGCTCGGAGGCTTTCCTTACCAGGTTGCACTGCTGTTTACTGCACTCGGTAATCATGGTCTTCTACAGCAGTTTGACAAGGTGGCAGAATGAGTGGCAAAATCTGAATTAGTAAAATTTCATCCTGAGCAGGCACAAAGCTATCGCAAATGACTGCTAATTTAGTGGGGAACGAGTGCAGGCTAGTGCTTGAGTTTGGCTCAAAACAGGGCTGCATGCAAGTTGTCTGATATAAAATGAATTGGGCAGTCCTTACACTTACACTGTAGAGCAGGGGCATCCAACTCACCTGGGATCTTGGGCTGGATCCAGCCTGGGGTGGTGGCTGTGGAGCACTGGAGGGCTGTGTTGCACTGCCGTTGCTCTCCCCCCTGCTGCTGAGACCCATGAATACCAGAGCCCTATATCCCATGGGAGGCCACGTGCACAGCTGGCCGCACCTCTAACTTCCAGTAGCCCACTGGTAGCCCGTCAGGCTAGACGGGGTGCTGTGGGTCTCATCTAGCTCACAGGCCCTATGTTTGCTACCTCCGCTGTAGAGACTATGTTGCTGTGGTTAAGTATGGGGCAACAGTGTGATTAATTGTCTGAGTGGAAAAACTCCTGTGCTTTGTTGCTAAAACAGCTTAGTCCCGGGGTGGGCAATTATTTCAGCTTAACAAGTTTTGGTGAGTTGTCAAGGCCTGCAAGTGTAGCCCCGCACACTGGTCAACACCTTGAGACCAGAAGTCCTGCCCCTAACCCCTGACCTTTGCAACCTATAACCCCACCAGCCTGGGCTCCGTGCCCCTAACCCCTGGCCCCAGGGCACTGGTGCGAGTCCTGCGCTCCCGCCCAGCTGCCACTTCCCTCCTGCCTGCCTGCCCGCCCGTCGCTGCCACCACTTCTGTCCCCCCACCCACCACTGCCGCCCTTCTCCCACCAGCTGCTCCCACTTTCCTATCTGCGGGGCCGGGACGAGGGCCACCCTGCAGGCAAGGGTGGGAATCCAGCCATGCTACCCCTGCAGGAGTGAGCGGGGCTCGGCCCCATGTGAGCACAGCGGGGCAGTCCGGGGCTGGGCCGGATACAGTGAATTGGTAGGCACCCACTGGCAGGCCTGATGATATTGCCCAGCGGGCAGGATTTGGCCTGTGCACCATACTTTGTGTGTCCCTGGCTTAGTCGCTTGCTTGGTCAAATCAAGTCCTGTCTCATGCCTTATCTGTCAAAACAGCCGGCTAACTGAAGTAGACTGAAGCCTGTGACTGTGCTGAGATGCAGAGACCTGTGCGTGTTAGTCCACTGCCTTTTTGAGAGGAGAATTTTTCACGTGGTTATGCTGGGGACCACAAATGAAAGGTAGCAAGATGCAATAGCTTTCATCTTCCTTGAGCATTACAGAGAGTACTAACAAAATATACAGTGAAATCTGGTGAATTAGTCTCTGGGTTCACTTGTAACTATGGCCTAATTAGTCCAGTGTTTCTCAACCTTGCTAGACTTGAGGCAGCCCTTGGAAAACATCAGGTCTTAGTTTTTGCTTGTTTTTTTGACTGCAGAAAAACAGTATTACTATTCTTCTGTTCCAGAGAACTCGGAAAGACCACACCGGGGCAGCATGTTTGTAACACGATGGGTTTTCTGGGTTTATCTTATGGATCATGGTTGCATACCTAACAGTGCTAGGTTATTGCATGGTGCCCTGTGGCATCCCTGAAAGGATCTTGAGCAGGGGTTGGCAAAATATGGACCACGTCTCTGGGCTCTGTTTCCTGGCAGCCCTGGCGGCAGTGCTTCCTGCTGGCTGCCACTGCCAGACCCAGCCCAGTGCACACTGTCACCCCTGGAGGCACCCCAGGGTGTGCTGCAGCACCCTGGTTGAGAAACACTGGATTTCAGTGCCTGAAATCCCTGCCAGTGTCCCACTGATTTGTATACAATATACTTGGAATAAGTCATCATTTAGGTACTTCCATCATTTAGTTACTTTAATGTGCACACACATTAAATCACAATGGAATTTGCTCCCGACTAATTAGCTTGGACTATTTGTAATATATTCTTTCTTTGTTTATAAATGTGAAAAAACATTCTTGATCATGTCTCTATGGCATGCAAAGTACATCTTTTTTTCTAAAGCAAAGATGGTCAGCTTCTGTTGCTTAGTCACTAACGGATAACTAGTTGTCATTACTTGGAATGCAGCCATTGTTCTTGAAGTGAAGCATTAACCAGCTTTTACTATAGGCTGCTTACAGATGTTAACCCCCCCAAAACAGCGCTTTAATTTTGAACTTGGTGTGCTCCCATGGCGGGCCCAGTGCATGCTCGGAAGAGGCTTTGTGTTTTTTGGACCCAGCTTGCCTGACGTCTGTGCAGATTGGGTGCTTTAGTAGGACTTTTTGGGTGCTTTTATCTAATAACCCTGCTGAAGCACCTGATCTACACAGATGTTGTGCTAGGTCCAACTAATGTGCTGATTCTTCCAGTAAAGTGCAGTGCATTAGGGGTTTTTGGGGGTTTAATACCTAGAAGCAGCTATAATTACAGACTTGGGGACCAATCCTGCTTGCACTCTCTTGGGACCTGTGACTGAATCCAGTTGAATTTTTGTGTGTGTGATTCGCCGACACATTTTGTCTAACAATAATGATATCCATAGAAGTGGTTGAATGGCATAGTGGAACAGGGTGGCGGAGAGGTGGAGGCCCACTGGCATGTGGGAGATGGAGAGGAAAAGAGAGTGCACTAGTGGGCTACTGAACAGGAGGGTTTCAAATGGTAAATCGGTTGGTTTGGATTTTAATTCTTAACTGTTCTAATCTCCTCTTGGTTCCCAAGGGATTTATTTCACTCTTGACACATTTTTAGCTATCCTTTTTTTCCAGTTATCCTGTTGGCACTAAACACAATCCCCAAATTGTCGGGCTGGGACTGCAGCTGTCAGTGTAAAGCCCAAGGCAAACGTCCATGCACGTACGCCCCGGCCCCACATGGGTCTGCACCAAGGAGTAACTAAAATATTTTAAGATGGGATGAGCCGATACAGCTACAGCAAACGGTGAGTTGCTAGTGTTATCGAGACCCACCCTGCCTTAAAAACGAGGCTTGTTTTAGCCTTGGCAGGCCTGGTCAGCAGAGTAAAATATGGCTCTTTCAGCGCAGAGCGCGAAAGCTTAGCTTGCTCTGGGGATGTGAAATGAGAGCAACATCAGCTCTGCTGTAGGCTAGAGTGGGCAGCGCTGCCAGGAAGGTGGCAGGCAGGAAGACAGCTGGCCGAGCTGGCGGTGAGCATGTACTGGCCTTCTGAAATATTGGGTCCTGCTGCCCCGCACACGGTTGCTGCGATGCTCTTCTGAAATAGAAACACGGTGCTTCTGAATGGCCCAAACCCTGCATCAGTAATTAAACACAGCTGCCGCTGAATTCAGTAGGGTTTTTGTTTGTTGAAGGACCAGTTTGGTTCAAAGCATGTATTATTTGTATTAGGAGAGTGCCATGATGCCTTGAGTGAGACTGAGGTCCCATTATGTTAGAGGTTCTGCACTCATATGGGGGGGGGAACCCACCCCCAAACCTTACCATTTAAATAAACTGAGCAGGAATGTGTCCCCATTTTAGAGGGAGAGTGAAGGGTGGCGAGACCAAGGGCCAGAGGTTCAGCTGGTAAAGATTAGCATGATTACCGTAACTGAGAATTGAGCCATAAATTATTTTCCCACATCCAAGACGGGGTCTTCACCCAAGAAAGGGTCCCATCTTGCATGCGGTGGTGCATCTTCCCTTGTTCGTTCTGTCCTCCTGCATCAGGCATTTCACCACTGACAGGCCAAATGACTCGGGTCAGTTCATGGACAGAGTCAACTGTGACATCTCATCACTTTGAAACATTTTAATGCAGCCTGAGGATCTTTTTCTTTTCCAAGGGGATTGTGACAGCCCACGTCCTAAAAGTTCCAGGCAGCATAAAATTGCCATCTCCACCCAAACACGGCAGGGTGTCATAAGATAACATTTGTTTTGTAAAGAGATGAGCTGTTTTATCTCTGATAAAACTTGCACAGACTGATGTGCTCTTTGCTAGAAATTTTGCTGAACTAGACACAGCTCTGATCTGATCTCATTACTTTGGGAAAACTCGAAGCAAGATCATTACAGAATTGCTTTACTGAGACTACAGAACCGATTGTCGCTTTGAGGTTGGCACTTGACAGGCTCGTTCTTCTTAAACACATGCTTTCCCTTCCCTTGGTTTTTATATTGCAGGATGCTCATACATTTGTAAAAGAGAACCCTGTTTTGCACCTTGGCTGTGCCACACTTAATTTATAATAATCAGGGCTCCCAGATCTAATTGGGGATTGTTGCCTGCTTGCCAAAGTGAAGTCTCTTCCCAATTTGTTAATTCCTTCCCAAGACAAATTCAGAAAAAATTATAGATCTAATTACGTGGGGCTGGAGAAAATTAAGTTTTGTTACTATCCTATGGGCCCCTCCCTCCCTCCTGATGCAGGAGGTAATTTTGGAGAGAAAGTATGCAGGAAGATTATCTTAGCTGTTTAATATTTGAACAGTACACAGAGCTAACAGGCTACTGTGGATCTTAGTATTGTACTGGGACTTGTGCTAATACCCACCCTAGATGCCACGCAGCTGTTAGAAATGCCTCTCTTCGATCCTGACATCAAACAGAAGTCCATCCTCATTTAGGTGGAAGTCAAAGCTCTGCTTTTTTTATTTTTTGTTAAGAGATGCTGATGCTTTGACCTTGCCCGACATTTCTCCTTAGATCCTGCAGTCTGAGTGGGAGCCGTTGTGAAATCCTCTTGCTGTGTGAAGCAAGCCAGGTCTGGAACGCAGCGTAGAGAAAGTTGGATTATACTGGCAGGTTCTGAGATTCCCAGGAGGGAGATGCAGAAATGTCCTATGTCAAGGAGCACTACACATCCTTTGCCAGCAGAATGGGGTCAGAGGAAGGGCAGGCTGAAGTGCTCTGGGTCAAGATTCAAGGGGACCGTGGGGAGAGCGATTTGACGGGGGGGAGGGTCTACTACAGACCCCCAACCAAGCGGAGGAGCTGGACTGGGAATTTTCAGGCCAGCTTGCAGAGGCACTTAAGGCAAGGGATGTAGTTGTCATGGGTGATTTTAATTACCCGGACATCTGCTGGGAGGAACAGTCAGCCAGGACGGACC
>NW_017728927.1:14550060-14570313 GCF_001723895.1 Crocodylus porosus
AAGGAACAATGGACACAAATTATTAGAGAGTAGATTTAGATTAGACATCCGCAAGAACTACTTCACAGTTAGGGCGGCTAGGAGCTGGAACCAACTTCCTAGGGAAGTGGTGCTGGCCCCTACCCTGGGGATATTTAAGAGGCTTGATGCCTACCTGGCTGGACTCGTTTGAGTCCAGTCTTTTCTCCCGCCCAGGCGGGGGGTCGGACTTGAAGATCTACAAGGTCCCTTCCGACCCGGCTTCTATGATTCTATGAAATGCAAAGAATGAGTGTGGAAATGTGTGTGTGGGCATATAAAATACTTTATTTTCAATGTCAGCTGGGTGCATCTGTAATCTAATCCTTGCTGGCATTCTTTGTGCTAGAAATACATGGGAACAGCTTCCTCTCTGAATGCCATCAGCATAAAACCTGATGAACTCCCTCCAAGCCAACAAAGGAGCACGGGTGTTGGTGACCAAAGAATCCCGCTGGGGAGCTTGCTTGTGAACGTCTGCCAGGTCCAGTGCCTCATTGACCTCGATGGGAGTGGAAGATGCTCGGCTGCTGGGGGTCTCTCACACGCTGGTGGATTTATCCCTAGTTTGAGCCTTGGTGGCTGGTGCCCCAACACACCTGAACAGCGACAATTAATATCGCTCGATTTGAATAACAAAGCTGCAGGGTGCCATCGCTAACCAAGCATGCGTCTTCTGGGGTGCGGCAGGGAATGCAGTTCATGTGGTTCACTCTGAAAGATAGGACCAAGCAATTTCTCCAAGCTGACAGGAGAAAACTAGGGTTGCTGTGTAGCTGGCGTCTCCTCAACCATTGCCGCCTTATGCTGATTCCTTCAGCTCTGTCAGACTAATTGCAATAAAAGTGGACCATTAAATATGTATAAGGAGAAAAACTATTCCCTTCCTTGTTATAAATAATTACTGCCCTGTGTAGAGTAAATGTTTAGCATAATTACTGCAAGAGAATAAACAAATTCTGACTGTGCAGGAGAGTGATAGAGTCGTCCCCACCCCCCGCCCCCCGTAGTCACCGATGGCCTGATCCAGTGCAAAGTGCGTCTCTGCCCCTATGGACTTTAGCAGGGGTAAGGATGTCCGACTGCTCTGGGAATATGGTGGGATCAGGCCCTAAATTGGGAATAGAGGTGCAAAAATGGACTTGTATGAGAGTTTTGCAACTGATTTAGTTGCTGGGAAGGAAACTCTTCTTCTTGGATTCAGGTGGACTTGTGAGAGCTGACATTTATTACTCAAGAGTTCAACCAAAGCTTCTTGTATTGGGATTGTTTGTGACGCAGGAGGAGGCTGGTGTGTGGGGGTCCTAGCCTGGCAGTTGTTGTTTTTCTCTGTTAATCTCTTCAGGTTATTTTAACCCTTTGTTTTAGGAAATGCAATCTAGTACATGTTCAGGGGTAACTCTCTTCCACTCAAAGGTTGAAAAACTCTCCTGGCTGAGATGCCTTTCCTGTCGTGTAATGTCAGTGACTGTGAGCCTCAGTGCTAGAACTTCTATATTCTCGTGATGTCTTGCTGGCTTTTTATGACTTTCTCAGTTGAATTTTTTAATGTATTTTATTGTTGTGTACTGTGCCTCATGTTCTTAGCAGGAGGTGGGTTTATCAAGAAAATGTAGAAAGTCTCTTTGTTTTCTGTGCAAATGCAGAGAATAAAGAGAGAGTGAATTTTGTGATAGTTATTTATGCAATTAGATGTTCAGTTTGTATTCACACAATTTGTGCATGCAATTGCTGCCCTAGTGCGTGCAAAGGTAGCTTTGTGCAAACACAAGGAGGACCAGATATTTGCAAATGCACTGTTGATCACTTTGAAGGTCAGACTTTCAAGTTTGCTTTTTGCATGTACATTTTATATGTGTATTGAGCACTCTTAGAATGAGAACTTCGCTTTTGTAAAGGTATCTTGAGCCTTGAAGATGTCCAGATTGCATTATTTTGTATTCCACTTCCGCCCCCCTCCTCCTTGCTACGTTTTGTACTCCAGTTCATTGTAATGCTATTTTCCTTTGGCTTTCAGACCCAGACTGGGCATCCTACAGCCTAGGACTGTTCATCTGTTTGAATTGTGCCGGATTACATCGCAGTATTCCCCAAGTCAGCAAACTGAAATCTATTCAGTTGGATGAGTGGGATGATGCACAAGTTGAGGTACGTGGAATTTAACATTCAACACAGAATTTGCGAAGCGGCAATCTGGCTTATTTATCACTGGTTCAAACATCAGCCAAGTCTAGGCTGTGCCTTTTGGCTCCAGTAAACCAAAATAAGGGCCCTGAAACCGTTTCTGAGGGTGGGGGAGAGAGCTCTGTAGCTATGAATGTAATCCTTTGTGCAGCCTATGTAATAACTAACAAGCAACAAGTGCATTTTCCAGATACAAGATGTTTATACTGTGGAATAAATCAGCTTCATTTCCTAATCCTTCTAAAGACCATCCCAGTGAATCTTATTTTATGGTTGACAGTCATCCCTCTCCCACCCAATTGTAGTATAGTTATTGCTGTCCCTAAGATGAGAATAGACTCTATCAAAGTCTCTTCCAGAAAAAGTCTTCTACCTGTGAAACCCAATCCTCTCGCAAGAAGAGCCTTGCCTGCCTAAGCCTCTCAAGAAGCTTTAAACTCGGTGATAGCAAATATATCAATTAAAAAAAAAAAAAAGTGGAATGAACACAATCGGGTGGATGAAATTGCATATGACAGCCCTGTCAAAAAAGGAGGATGCTTTTAACAGCCCTGCTTTATCTTGAGTTTATTATATTTGACCAGTCTCAATTCCTGGAGTCATGTGACTTTTTTTTTTTTAACATGAGAAAAATTGGCTTTTATTTTAAAAGAAAGGATATAGTCTTGGTGACCATTGTAAAAAAGCTTGAACATGTAACCCCAATGTAAATTGGGGGCAGGAGGCATTTATTCATGTTTTGAAAGCTTGGGGTTTGCACTATATTGCAAGACCCTCTGCTGAGGGAAACTGTGGCTGGCTTGGGTTTCATCGAAAGAAGGAGCTTTCTCTATATTCCGATGTCGTTCGCTATTGAATCGGGGGAGCATGAAAATGTGTAGCTGTGTAGGTTTCCAGCTTATCAACTGATGGAATTAGATCAGTAGGAAATGAAGGCCAATACAGGCAGGAGATGCAGGATTCCCATGCAAGTTTGTCATGTCAGAGTACAGCGAACAGCTCCGCATTACACAGGGACCGTTGCTGCTGAGATGTAGTAGTAAGTAGTTTTAAAGGTGCCTTAATTTATTAAGTTAACTACCTCCTGTTGGTTTCTTCTTTAGCAAACCTAGATTTTAGCCTTACTTGTGACAGTGGCATGGTGGGGACCTTAGGTATGTCACTTGAGGGCTCAGCTTTTCCAAAGTACTCTGACTTTTGGGTTTCTCCAGTCTTGGCTGGCTACTCCACAGTAGCGGGAGCTCAGCATTGATGTCCCCTATGACATCAGAGGGCATTGCGAGTACCCAGGACCTCTGAGCATCAGGCCCAAGGTATCTTGATGGCCCCCAAATTCAGAGCCCATGTCTTAGAAACTGCATGACATCTGATCTCCATTGAAGTCAGTGGGGATGAGGGGGAATCTCTCATTGAGGTAGAGTTAGAATTTCAGTCCTGGATGCTAACTTTCCCCGACTTATAGAACAGGGCTGATGATATCAGTTGTTGCTCAGTAAGTGTTAGGAGTGCATTTTCTGTTAGGGGTGTGCAAAGTGGGCCTTATTCAATTCAGATTCGGCCTGAACTGGGGGCAGGGATTCAATTCGTTGATTCGGATCACTGTCCCTGATTCAATTTGGCCAAATCCGAATCTGAAGATTTGATGCTGTTTCAGAGAATCAGTGATTCAGACATAGACATTTTTTTAAAAACTGTGTCTACATACGAGGTACCAGCGCAGCTCATGATCACTGCAGTGCTGGGGCGCATGGAGCGTCCCACAGGAGTGCAGGGGGGCCCTCCACATGCTCAGCAGTGAGCCCAGAAGTGGATTGGAAGTGCTTCCAGTCCACTTCTGGGTCTGCCGGGAAGTGCACTGGGGGGCTCCCCACACCCTCCCAGCTCAGTGATCAGCCACAGGGGGACCCTGGGTGCCTCCCCAACCCAGGAGGCACCAGTTGCCGATCCAGGGAGGTATGGGGGGAGGGCCCTGTGCACTCCCCGGCGGACCTGGAAGTGCTTCCGGTCCACTTCCAGATCTGCTGCCAAGTGCACTGGGGAGCCCCCCATGCTCCCGTGGGATACTCCGTGCATCCCAGCGCCACAGCACTCGCCAGCCCCTGCTACCTAGAGGTTTGTAGAAAAAACATTTAAAGCTGTGTCTTTGTCCAAATCTCCGAATCTTTCTGAATTGATTTGGAGGGTTCAGATTCGATTCAGAGAGATTAAAGGGTCTCCTGAGGCAGAGATTTGGCCACCGAATCAGGTCAAATCTCCGCCGAATTGAATCTGGGACCGAAGCTTCATGCAGCCTTATTTTCTATTGAAGCCAGTGTTTCCCAACCGGTGTGCCGCAGCATTGTGGGCTGGAGCCACAGCCCCCAACCTGCTCCTGCTGTGGACACAGACAGACGGGGAGCGTGGCTGCAGCCCAAAATGCTGTCCAGCTGGCCGCACACCACCCCTCCCCAGCAACATCTAGCTGGCCAGGCGCCGTTCCCGCCCCCTCCCAACCCCCTCCTGCTCTGCATCCGGTGTGCTGCGGTGCTTCTTTATTTAGGTAAGTGTGCAGTGGGGCGACAAGGTTGGGAAATGCTGATGTAGACCACTGAGTGTCAGAGGCAGGAAGAGAACTTGAGGCCTCTAGGTCCCCAGCTCCTTGCTGGTGGTTCAATGCTTCCTGGTATTGCAGTGCTGGCAGGTGGGAGGGCAACATCGTAGTCTGTGCTGTGTTATAAACAGTAAGTGTGGAATTAATGGCAGTCTACCTCTTCTGCTTTCTGTTCTGCTTTAAGGCTCTTCAGGCTATTTATAAATTTCTAAGGGCTGCATCTTTCAGTATCTGCAGGATGATTTCAGATTCGGTAATAGCATCTTGTCATTGTTTGGCCTAATTTTAAATGAAAGAAAAAATACCTGCCAAGCTAGTCCCATGTTAAGGTTAAAAATAAGCGTGTCTTGTTCTGCCATAAAGAGCCATATGCTTTACTTTTACTGGGGCAAACACCAGAGGGTGGGATCGTGTCAGCCTGTCCCCCTTCTTGTTTGGTTAAACTCTCATTGGCTTTAGTGGATGGCTATATGCTTCCTGCCTTGTATTGCACAACTGTAAGAAAACCGATGGCACTCCATAACATCCAGTCCAAGGCAGGTTGTTTTGGGCCTTGACCTGTCATTCCTTGCGCACCGGTGAGAATCCTGAATGTGGGCCGATGGCAAGATGTGCTCCCTGATTCATTGGCTCACCCCAAGTCCAGCAATGACAAGGAAGACATTTTGCACGGTATCGGGGAGCGCTCTGCCTCTCATAAGCCTCTCCCCAGAATGGCTGGACTTCCTTTTCCACAGTGTTTCAAAGGAACGTGGCTCATGCTGGTCGTGTCTCAGGAGAGCAGTCATGCAGATCGTCAGTCCCTGGTCACACTCCCCCACTGGTGTGAATTGCAAGGACTCTTGTCAATACAGCTTTGACATACAACTTCTTTCCGTAATGCAGGGGTGGGCAAAGTGTGGCCTGTGGGCTGGATCTGGCCTGCCAAATGATTCTCTCTGGCCTGTGGCTGCTCCTCTGAAGATGAATTGTATCTGGCCCACAGCTGCCCTGGCTTTTGGCACCTCTTGCCCTTCTTCCTTCCCCATGCTGTAGCCAGTTGCAGGAGCAGCTCCAGTGGCCAGGCAGCCATTCCCTGTCCTGGTCCACCCCTCCCCGCCCTACCACACAGCCCCCAGTGTAGACGCCAAGGCAGGGGATGTTGAGCTCCTGGGAAGGCTATCTGCGTGCAGCTCTGACCGTGCGGCTGTTCGCAGACCAGACAGCCCTGCCCAGCAAGAGTCAAAGCTCGGGTCTGGTTCTCCCCACTGGCAGGGAAAGAGGGTCAGGAGCCGGAGGTTATCCGGACCCTGCGGGGCCGGGCTGGGGCCTGGTAGCGGTGCGAGCTCTGCTAACATGGTGCTGCGCTGTGTTCCCGCGTGCTGCTTCGGGCTGCGCTATGTGGGCACAGCTGGAGCAGCTCGTGTGGCTCCTGCCTGACCCTGGCATGTGGCCTGACTCCAGCCCCAAGTCCCTGGCACGTGGCCAGGTCAGTCGGGAGCTTCACCAGATAATCCAGCTGTGTCTTCATGGCCTGAACCAGTATGTGGGAACACAGTGTGGCACTGGCCCAGCCTGGCTGCACGTGACTGGGTTTGTGCTGCTCTATGTTCCCCACGTGCCCCTTCGGGCCGTGTGGGTGCAGCTGGTGTGGCTCCTGCCCAGCCCAGCCATGTGCTGGGTACTTGGGGGAGAGGAAGGGTACAGGGAGAGTGCAGGGAGCTTGTGTATGTGTGTCTGCTTGCGTGTGCCTGTGTGCGTGCATGTTTGTCTGCACATGTGCATGTGTGTGGTCCTCAACAGCTCTATAAAGCTTGGTAAGTGACCCTCCAGCCCCAATAATTGCCCACCCCTGCCCTAATGGCAGGGGCCTGAATCTGCTTACAGTGCACTGTAATTACTAAGGGCAGTGGATCCTCATGCACCAGCAGCCATAGGGAGCTCTCTCGAAAGAGCTGGGTTACTTGAGTGGCATTGCTCTGGCGTTTTGCCCTGCACATGCTGATCACTTAATCTCTCCCAAATAGCATAAGGATTTACAGATTTTTTTTTTTTTTTTTTTTTTAAAGTCAAAGGATCATTAGTGGAGGGTGTTCTCTCTCTCTCTAGGGTGTGAGTGTAGCTGGGAGCAGGCTTGATGTCAGATTGTACCCTCCAGATTGTACCGATTGCAGCAGGAGACGGTTGCCTGATGGCAAAACTTGGCGTGTCCCAAAGTATGAAATGGAATATACTTGGTCAGATTGTGTCCTCACTTGCATGTGTTTGGCTCCCATGCAAACGAGCGTGGATCTCTCACGTCTGACCAATGCCTGGGTTTGTCCTGTGGATGTGAACAAGACGGAGCATCCACCTTTGTTGGAAGGAGGCTGTTAATTCTCATCCTTCTGCCAGCCTCTGTGGTACCCTCCCTGATGTGTAGCCTCCTGAGAGCAACTGGTTAGAAGAGATAGAAACTCAACTAGCTGACAGCTGAGTCTGGTTCCTTTGGAGGGAGGAGTGGGAGCTTCTCCTGTAAGTAATAAGCAGTTTGCTGTGGGGCTTTCCATGCCAGACGTACTACAGAGAATCCCTTCATTTTCTGTGCCCATGGAGAGAGTTGTACCAACCTGCATCCCAGGACACATTGAACATGAGATGTTTCGAGTGCTTCACATCCCTCTGGTATGACTCTTGGGTCCCATCCTGTGGACACATCCATAGTAGACTTGGTGTTTCCATCCATAAGTATCTCACATGGAGCCATCTAATAAGTGTATGCGACACGGCTGGGGTGGTCAATCAGTGGTACACATGCCAGAAGTGACCTGGGCCAGCCTCTGCGTGGCATGTAGAAGATCGGGAAGGGGACAGGTCGCACAATGGTAGGTAGGGCAAGGAGCAGAAAACAGCAGCAGGTTGGGCAGGGAGCACAAGGCAGGGAGCAGAAATGTTGACTCCCACTGACATATGGTATTGTTTTATTCTGGAGAAATTTTGGAGGGTGAGGAAACCAGGGCTAACACTGCTCAATTTTTACTGTTTGGTTGTTTTTTTTTTTCTTTTGCAGTTTCTGGCCTCGAATGGAAACAATGTAGCAAAAGCAAAGTATGAATCTAAAATGCCACCATTTTATTACAAGCCAACATCTCTTGACTGTCAGTAAGTAACTAAATATCTTTGTTGGTAAACAGCCTTTATTTGTTTTCTCAGCTGCTGCCTCTAATATTTTAGCTTGTACCGCACATGGAGTTTTATTTAATAACTACCGTTGGATGATGCAGGGGGAATCAATTGCTTGGTCATTCCCTAGATCCTTCAGTAGCTAATGCTATAAAAATGCCAATTTTTAACTCCTCCATCTTTCTAAATAGTTCTTCTTCAAGAAAACATACTCCAAGATGCTACTCTCTCAACTGGAAAGATGCTGTTTTTATTAGTGCCACAGTTAACTCAGTATGTCCAGGAAATAAGGTTTCGGGCTAGGACAAGTGCAGAGAGGCTCTCCATGGTTGTGTCTGGAGTCACCGTTCACCCAAGGCAGGTGCTGGAGTTGTAGACCCAACCTTCTTGAACTCCCATAGTCTGTTCCACATTACGTTGCTCTAGCACTGGGAAGGGAAAGAGAGGATTGGAGTATATTGGTCTTTCACTTCAATTCATTCATAAGGCCCAATCCAGCAAGGGGATGAGCACACTTGACAACTCTTGTAGTCAGCTTGTTGCAGGATGGGGACCCTGGAAGGAAATGCACTTAAGGACGGAGTCACAGCGGCTTTGTCTACAAGTGCATTAATGCGCTGTTGTTACTGCGCATTAAGTTTAGCACGTGTTATAACAGGTACTAACTCAATGTGCAGTACGTTACTGTGCAGTAGTGCCGGCTCCGTCTTTTAGTGATGCTAATGCGCGTTAGACCAGTTCTACAGTGCATTAGCACGGCTTTTGCTGTGATGCGGTAATGTCTACTGCACATTTAGTGTCTTGTGTAAATGCGCCCAGTGTTGCCTGAAAGGCAGGTGACTTCACCTACTGTTCCTCCCAGCTGTGTCACCCCTGCAGATGTTGTTTCAGGTAATGAGATGAGTTGAAGAAGGAGGTTTTGCTTATTGGTTTGGAAGTGCATTCCCAGCTTGAGCAATCCTGGGAAGTACTAAAACTGAGTCAAGACTGTTTGGCCCAAGATGAGGAGAAGAGTTTGGAGGATTCACAGGATTCTCTGTAGGTGTCCTTAGATTTTAAGCTAGGAGGCACCACTGATCATCTGGTCTGACCCCTGACCCTGCTGCAATGCTCCATGTTGGATGTTGGAAGCCCCAGGGGTGAGAGCATGTATCCAGACCTAGTAAAAAAGTTGTTCATTTGCAAAGTGTTTGCAGATCTTGTTTTTATTCTAAAATGATTCTTGGCAACCATTCTCAGCACTTGCAATTATAGGAATGATTGGAAAATGATGGTAAATCGCTCTGTTATGCCATGATCAGTGCATAGCACTTATCTCAGTGGGATTATTTCTATAAAGGAAAACAGTGTCGTCTTTATCCCTCAAAAACCCTGGTCCTTTTCAGAAAGTTACTACACTGTTCTCCATCAGTAAAGCACATAGCATCCCCGAGGTGCTCAGTCAGAGCCCCATTTATTGCAGAGAGTAATGTTTCTCAGGATCGATTAGAAAAACCTCTTTCATGGTCCTTTAAGACTGCATTCATTTTATTAGGGAAAAATAAAAAAAAAATTCAGGCTGGACTATGGAAGCTCAGTTGCCCTCTCAAAGACTTGTCATTTAAAGGGGAAAAGATTGCTTCTTTACATATGTATGCAATATATGTGCTAATTTGATGTCTTTTTTACTCAGAATTTCTTTCTCTGTAGAGGGGGTAAGGTTTAGTGACTTGATTTACAGGGAATGCAGAACCTTTCTGATTCTAGCCTTACCTCTGACAGGCCTGTGGGCTTCACTCTGGCATTTATTATTGTCATTATTTATAACAGTAATCTCCCACCTTATCCAGAAAGGCTCAGAGCAGCCTACAATGAATGACAAATAACACACGGATAAGGAACACAACAGCAGGCTTCCAAAACAACACTCCCAAGTTTTGAAAACTTGTCCCCTGACTCCCACATCCTTGCCTGTCACCCTTAAAAGCAAATCATTTGGCCAGTCCCAGCTATATCACTTTATAGCTATAGGCTCTGTAAACTCTCCTCCTTTGAGCGATTTCCAACAAGGTCAACGGCATTTCACTTGTGATTAAGGACTCTTTGTATGAATTGAGGTGTGAAAGTTAACGTTGGTTATTTAGTACAACCTCTGTTCTCTAGAGGGCTGTAACGTGACTTTTCCAAGGTCACCGAGCCACTCAGTGACAGAATCCAGCAGCTTCCACCTGCGGGTCCCACCCTGAATCGATAAGAGCGTGGTGCTTTCCCCTCCTCTCCCCCCGGAAGTCGCTTGACCTCTTTGACTCCCAGGCTCTGTTTCCTCATTCGCATATAGGGGAAATGATACTCGGGTAAATCATTCCTGATGCTTCCAGTACCATTTTGATTGACCTTTGTTTGAAGATTGTACTTTGAGTGGGTAACCACATTTTTTTTTAAAAAATTTTTTCCCCGTTCCTTGAGTGCCTGCTTCTGGTTACATGGTGCCTAGTACAGGAACGGGCTTTCTGGTGTTTCCAGCGTAGGGATCTAGTCGCTTTTGAAATAAGAACTGTGTTGCATTGGGTCTGCAGATGGCTTAGCACTGCTAATAAAGCCACAAGCTAGCTGGCTTGGACCCAAATCACATCCTGCTTCTTACTGAGGGGCTCAGTAACAATGGTTTTCTTGCAACCTCGAAACAGTCTTCTTGAGTCTCCAGGAGTGGTGCACATCTGTGCTGTCCCTAATATAGGTCTGTGGTATCCTGTCTCCATTTATCCCTGTGCTTTAATTGTTAACAGTATCTTGTTGGCTTGCCATCATTCTGCTCTATGCATCTGCAACGGGAAATTATTGCTAACCCCCCCTCACTGCTCCAAGTGTTGGATTGAAACCAAGATATCTATTTGGGCAGAACATTATTCGTGTTTCTTTCCCCAGAACATTATTCATTCTTTTTTTCTTAGCATCTCTTCTGATGCAGAGAAGAACGGGCTAAAATGCAGTCTCTCTGCCAGGAGTTGCTTGACACCTATGCCATCAATGGCTGGAAGACTAATGCAATGAATGGGCAGTTTCACTGAGCTCTTGTAGTTAAAATAGGCTCCAGGATATTGCTGGGATTTTGAACCACATGGATTTTTTATTTCTTGCATTTCCAGGACTCTTGCATGTAGAGTTAAAGATGGGGAGTTTAGCATTCCCCTAATTATAGCTGTGTAAGGCTTTTATTAATGAACAACATCTCACAATCCTGTAGGGCTTTGCCATCAAGGAACCCACAGCTCCTTAAGAGCTACTGGCCTGAGCTGTTACCAATCCCATGGGCTTCATTAATTGTGGGTACTCAGCCCCTCTGAAAATCTCTCCTTTTCACATCTCACTGGAGTGCAGCATCCTACCCTAGGGTCAGAGATGAGAAGTGAAGACTATCATACCCAACTGGTTTCATAAGCATACTTCCCAGTGTTGCCCTGGCTAGGGCAGGAGAGCTTTAGTGCCTGCTTTAGTTTAATGAGACTTGCTGGGCAAAACCCTCTGCAATCTTTTTCTATCTTTTGTGACTCAGTTAAAATTAAAACTACCTCTCTTTTTTTTTTTTACATGTTGGATGTAGCAGCTGCCCTGATATTACAATGGCAGGGACTGTATTAGTTCCTAGGCTGATTACCTTCACATTTCCTGGGGCTCTACTTGGGACAACATGCTGAATATGCTAAAGTCCCTTGACACATATTCTGACCTCCTGTAGGGATAGCTATAGGAGAGGAGGCTATTGAGAGAAGGCCCAAAGATACTTCCCTCTGCCTGCTGGCTCCAAAAGAAGAGCTGAAGAGAGCTTGTGCAGGGGAGCTTGTGTGTGTATGTGTGTCTGCTTGCACATGCCTGTGTGCACGTGCATGTGCATGCATGTGGTCCTTAACTACAAAGTTTGGTAAGTGGCCCTCCAGGCCAAATACTTGCCCACGCCTGCTCTAATGGCAGGGACCTGAGTCTGCTTACAATGCACTGTAATTACTGAGGGTCAGTGGTCACAAGACTCTTGCTCTCCCTCTGTGAAGGCTGATAACGAGGGGAGAAAGGGAAAAGAGCGCTACAAGGTTCTCTTTGGGGAACTCCTGCCTCCTGCCCTCGCAGGAAGAATCGTAGGAAAGTTCGGTTTGGAAGGGACCTCAGGATGTCATCTAGTCTGACCTGCCCAAAGCAGGACCTTCCCCAACTAGATCATCCCAGCCAAGGCTTTGTCTAGCCGGGTCTTCAAAACCTCCAAGGATGGAGAGTCCACCACCTCCCTGGGTAACCTGCTCCAGTGTTTTACTACCCTCCTAGTGAGAGGGTTTTTCCTAATTTCTAACCTAAACTTCCCTTGCTACAACTTGAACCCGTTGCTCCTTGTCCTGTCATCTGAGAACAGTCCAGCTCCATCCTCTTTGGACCCACTTTTCAGGTAGTTAAAGGCTGCTGTCAAATCTCCCCTCAGTCTTCTCTTCTCCAGGCTAAATAAGCCCAGTTCCCTCAGCCTCTCAAGTCGTGTTCCCCTGCTCCCTCGCCATTTTTGTTGCTCTCCGCCGTACTCTACAATTTGTCCACATCCTTTCTGTAGTGGGGGGCCCAAAAGTGGACACAAGAAAAGTCCACAGGATGGGGCCCACAGTCTTCTCGCTGCAATTGATACTTCAGGAAGGGGGTGATGGTAGGGAAATCTTCCTCTTGGCAGCTTGTTGGGGGGGGGGGGCTCTAACCCTACATTGTCTAGCAGGCTCTGTGTCTCTGCCAAAGCTCTTTAGTTCTTGCCAGGATGGTCCGTGTGACTCCTGGGAGTGCACCAGCCCACCCTCCAACCCCTGTTGTTCTTGACGAGCCTGTTGTCGGGGTTAGAATTTGTGCCAATGCAACACCTTCTATTCAGCACCCCCCAGGTTTGAAATTTGGTTGAGAACAAGGCGGATGGAGTCCATCTCTAGCCCGACTAAAACAACGTGCTGCACAGCCAGTATTCATGCTACTGTGCTGACTCTGTGCAGCTCAGAAACCACAAATATACTTGTCTGACTAGCCCCTAGGCAGATGCAAAAACCACCGTCCACTTTTGTAATGATGTCTGTCTGCAGCTGTTTCAAAATGCAGTCAACTGAGCTCTGCTTTTTGCCGCAGCTCAGGCTTCGCACTAGAATTTCTTCCCTTCGGGTTTCCCAGTTTTGCTGCCCCCGGCGAAGCTCCGCTAGGCAGAGCGCAGCACGGAAGAGATGCCAGCCGTGTCTCAACCCGTGCTTTGTCTGTACTTGCTCTGAGCAAAATTTGACAATGCTGCTTTTTAACAAAGGCCCAGAGTCTGTCTACAGGAGCGCTCTCAATGCTGCTCTTGTGGACTCGTCTCAGAAGTGACAGCAGCAATGGAAGGTTTTAGGGGAAAAGAATATTACATTGATACGATCTCTTGCAGTCACAGAATCCAATCGAATACCCGGTCGGAGTCTACAGCCAAGATGTCTGTTATAAGACATCGCTTTCCATACTGGCCAAGGAAGTTGGTTAGCAGTGGCTGGACTAGCTGAGCAGGGCCCTGTGTGGACGGTAGGTTTGACATCTGTGACAGACACAAAACCAGAAGTGCAGATAGCAAGGACGGCTTAAAGCGGAGTAAAGGCAGGACATACTTCAGGCTTAAGCCTATTAATTCTACTAGCCTCTTCCTGCAGCTTTGGGAATCCCTTTGCTCCCACTGCTTGCGTCTAGAGATTTCCTCCAGGGAAATCCTCAGTGCAGTTCCTAAGTCCCAGGAGAAGAATGGAGAGAATGACACGGAACCAGCTCTCCTTTTGGCTTCTTTGGCTTTCCGCTTCCTGGGCAAACTTGATGGTTTCTCAGTTGCTGAAGCCCCAAGGCCAACTGTCTGCTGCATCCAGCTCAGTAGAAAGCAGGGGTGGGAGGGTTTTGTTCTGGCTCCCTGACCGTGTTGGTCCTCAGGCACAGTTTAGAGAAGTCTGGGGCTGCTCTGAAAGCCTCTGGTGCCCAAAGCACCATCTACCAGCTGAGGATGGATATTGCACCAAGCATCCCGCACCCAGCTCCCCTCCAGCCTGCAGCACAGCCCCTGCACCTGGAGGGAAGATGTGCAGCTAGCTCTTTCCCCACTGGGCAGTCCCTGTGGCTGAAGTGAAAGCCAATCTCCTGTGTTCCCGTACAACACGGGAGCAGGGCAGAGAACAAACCCTGCAGGAGCGTGATTCTGTCGTGTGTTGCTTGCCACTTTAGTAAGCTGGGCTCTTTGCACTGAGTGCTGTATCTGGTGAAATTGGGACAGCATTTACATTACAGGTCATATGAGGGACGGAGAGGGGATAGGATAAGAAAATGACTTATTTAGTGATCAGACTGCCCACAATAATTCAAGTCACCTGTTTGCTGCTTGCACCCAGCCTACCTTTGCTGGGTGCAAGCAGTGAGCATGTGACTTGAATTATGCATAGAGGACTGTTCAGAAAACAGCTGTGCCTGGATATAATCCTCTCTAAAGTGTTCCAGTTGTTGCCAAACAGTCCCTGCAACCTCTTATGGGCAGGAGTGGTACCAGTGACAAGGCTTCTCTGTGGACCAGGACACAGAAGTGATGGGATATAGGATCAGGCCCTGACTTAACAGAGCTTGAAGAAGGAACCATCAGTGCTCATCAGTAAAGACAAATCTTAATTTGGCTGGATGCCTTGCTGCAGGCTGCTTAGAAAACAGAGAGGAGTCCTTCCATTATATGCATTTTGCTTCGGTATTGGAGGTAAATCCATATCTCCGGCTAGTACTACGTGTTTACGTCATACTGTAATCTCACTGTAGTGAGCTGAGATGCAGCACGGGGAAGGTCACATACACTGGGGAAACACGCTGTACTTCCTATAAAATTCCTTGGACCAGATTTTGGTCTCAGTTATTCCAGGTTGTCATAGATGTAAGGATAGCATCTGGCCCTTGGTCTTAACCATTAAAGTTTAATGTATTAGGACTGAGTATCTGTGGGGTGGTGGGAGCTGCACTCCAGTTTAAATAAGAGCACAAAATGGCATGTGTTGTAGTGGGCTGTTTTCTTACCTAAGATTAGACATCAGGTCAGAGAGATCAAGTGCTTTCCACTTGAAATAGAAATAGAGATAATGAGAGGTAGGAAAAAAGTGATGGCTAGAATTGTTACTAAAGCCTGGCTTAAAAAGAAAATGGAAGTGTCCAATCATGTAAAGGACTCTTCTAGACAGAACAGTGGCCATTAAAAAGCATCGCTGATTGCACTTGTGTTACTGTGAATAGATGCTCCCTCCTCCTCCCCTCCTGCACAGCTCCGCAGCTCATTTAAGATTCTGAAAATTGGCTACGTTCTTCCCTTCCCGTGCCGTAGCCAGAATGAGGATTCTCTGTGCCAGGTTCAACCCCATTTCCCTCTTGTCTGCAGTCTCATTATCTTCACCTGAAGAACCGTAGGGCGTAGGCAGCTTTTCCTGGCTGTAACTGAATGGGATTTGGAAAGCCCTTTGGTTGATCGTAAGCAAAAGTCAAACCCAGGCACATACCACATGCGTCACCAAAGGCAGCCAGGGTGAATGTAGAAGAGGGCAGCTAAGTGTGTAAAACGGTAGGTAACCTTCACTTTTTGCAACAGGATTGCTCTCTGGGATTGAGCCAAAGTGCGGTAAGCCGAGCAGAAAGACTCCCGCTGACTTCAAGGTGCATTGGGCTGGGTCCTTCAATCTAAGCTGGAGTGGTGCACTTCAGCTTGAGATGTGCGCTCTCACTAGTGCCTGTATTCAGCAATTAAGAAAGACTTCTGTCTTTGTCGAGCTTTAATTGCCGTCGCACCCACTCAGAGAGACTGGCTGCGGTTCAGGAAGGATTATTATTTTTATTTTGGGAGTTGTTTTTAGAAATATTTAAGTAGGTGAGAATCCCTGAAACATCTGAAATGGGGCACTAGTTAATCCAGAGGTGGAAGGGGTGCGAGCAGGTGGCTGGCGTTCTGTTCTGCCGGGTGCTGAGCACACAACTGGGCCTCAATACATTATATAAAGATCTTGGGTATTGTGAAAAGTCCCTTGCATTTCTTATCCTGTTCTCCTTTTATTCAGATGCCCAGCTTGTGCTGCTGTGTGTTTTCTATGTGTAAATCACAAAGCAGGTGGCATTTATAAGCAGGTGGCATTTATGACAAAAAGCACTTGCTGACATTCCTGGCTCTTTACCTTTCTCATTTTGGTGTTTGTCTCATAACTGATACCTCAGGGTGTTTGTGGCTGGTCCGTGGCACGCTGCAGCAGGAGCGATTGCAGGACACCTGCCAACTGCTTGCAGAGCTTTTCAGAACTCCTCTCTCCTTTTGTCTGTCCTCTTTTTTTTTTTTTTAACATTTGGCAGAATCCCAGCCAGATTCCTTTGCATCTCATCCTACAATATAGTCTGCAGCCTGAATAGAGAGCCATTATCCAGTGCGATGTACCTACCTGGGAAGGTCTCTATTGTACAGCTTCACTGAGAACAAGGCAGGGAATTAGAGTGGATTTAACCCTGGCCTGGGATTCAGTAGAGCTGACAGCTTACTACTGACCTATTCTGTAACCTTTCCCAAGTCTCTTCCCACCTGCATGCTTTTTCCCTCTCGCTCTTTATCTGTTATGTGTATTTGGACTGTAACCACTTGAGGCAGACTGTCTATTGCTATGCGTTTGTACAGCACTTGGTGCATTGGGGTCCTGATCTCAGCTTGGAGTTACCATAATACAAAAAGTGAGTGTCTGAATAAGTTTTGCTAGGCCAGGGGTGGGGAATTACTTGGGCTGGCGGGCACCCCTTGTGAGGCTGTAATCTTTAATGTAGGTGACCTGTGCATGTTGCAGAATTAATCAGTCCCCCTTCTTCATCTCTTTCGTACCATGCTGGGAATAGGGCTCTGTGCAAACCTCTGCTGTTATCAAACAACTGGGCTCTTCAGCACTTTTCCTAAGTTGAGGTCACAAGCAGTCGCTTTCCAAAGTGAACATCTCAAAAGTTATGAGCATGTGAAAACAAGGGTATGTAATTGAATTTGACAGTAGCAGATGCTACTGTAACCTGTTGTCAATACTATTAAGATAAGCTGCTTTACCATAAAACATTGTGGTTGAAATGTTTCATTCTACAACTGACTCTGGCCTAGTTGATAAGATATTAAATCTAAACATTTTTCAGAGGAGGCACTTTCTGTGAGATGTTGTAAAAGGGCCTGCTTTTTCCGAGAGCAGATGCATAATACTTTCTGAGAAATCTGAGACAACGACCATGTCCAGAATGGCTGAATCTGGGTTTCAGGGCCCGGAATTATTTTGCAATACTGCCGTAAATCTACCCATTTTCTTGAATAGAAAAACTAACACCGTGGAAATGATCCATGCAAAGGTGAAATAAATTGAAAAGAAGCAGATGGTCCCATTCCTTCCTCACTGCCATTTTCACTTGCAGAGCAAAAGAACATATACTGTCTCTAAGTGGCAGTGGAAACTCCCCACGTACAAATCGTCTGGTCTTTGTCACTGGCTGATCAGTCAGTTCATTCATATGGATTTATTTTATTCCTGGAGGCAGTTGCTGTTGGATCAGACTAGTATAGACTATTGGGCTGTTTCCTGCATTGTTTTAATCCATGTGTCACCCAGCCCCAAATAACATAGAAAAATGAAATATTCAGTTTGGAACAATGACATTCCTGGATTCAGTCAGTTCACACTGGATCAGTATAACATTAACCTGCAGCAGCCACAGTGCCGGGGATTGCCTTATGCTCCCATGCTCCTCTGTGGGCTGTACTCCCGGGCTGGACTACGCCTTTTGGTGGTACAGATTTGTCACTTCCAAGAGGCAAGGTCATGATGTGGCATGGGCAAACAGACCATGGCCACAATGGGGACAGCAGGCTCCTGTGAGACATGAAGGGCTTGTTGACCCCAGCCCCGGTGAGGGACTGCACCCGTCCCAGCTGAGGCAGTTCGGTACACTTCGGTATCAGAAAAGGAACTTCCAGATCTGGAGTTTCTAATGCTGCCTAAATTGTCCGTGAAAGCAGCCCGGTTTTCCGCTCTGCTCTGTATAGGATGCTTCTTGGACATTCTTTTGCTTTGCAAGTGCAAATGGCTTTGAAGAAGTGAGGAAGGAGTGGGACCGTCTGCTCCTTTTCACTTAATTGCACCTCTGCATGGATCTTCCCCACCGTGTTAGTTTTTTTGTTTTGTTAGGCAGAGGCTTCTGAACCTGTGCCAGCTACTCTCTCTGTTTTGAAGGGCATGCGGCTGATCTCAACCCACTCCAGTGACTCGATTTAAAGCCTGTGTCTGTCCCCTGAACTTGAAACCAGCTGTGTTGTTAATGGATCCCTCTTCCTTAAGCAAACAGACGAAGAGAAGATTGAGAGGCGGTGTTTTCAAGCCTAGCACCAGCTTGCCCTTTCTTAGGCCTCTGTTTCTGCCATCTCCCAGCTCTGCTTTCATTCCTATTGAATTCGTAGAAGTCCTTTTTCCTTTGTTAAATCTGTTGTGTTGCTTTTTTTTTTTTTTTAATTCCCATTTGTTAAGTTGTTAATTACAGAATGAAGAGCCCACTAAGACCTTTCTGTTCCAGTTGCCAAGAATGGCGCATTCCCTGTAACAAATGGCACGGCAGACTGTAGGTGGGCTGCACTGTAGGTGGGCTGTAAAAGTTTGGATCAGATCAAGAAAGCTGTGCATCTTCTTAGCTTGGAAACACAAAAGCAGATCATTCCCAGAAAATAGGAAACTTGTTCAAGGGTGCAGAAACAATTGCTATACACCTATTACATGACCGTGTGCCTGATGCTTACCTCTATTCCCATTCTCAGAACTCCTTTTGAAGGCAACTGGGATTTCACATGTTGTGTTTTGTACCTCTCTATTTATGTGTTCCAGCTTTTTTACGCAGTGTAACTTTCCCATCAGTTCAACCAATGCAGAACCTACCTACCTTAAGGGAGTACACAACTAAACATGCAGAAATACGTTCCTAGCAGATTCTTGTAATGTCACCAAGGGCCTGTTGTAAATGAAGCAGGGCATGAGACTGAAAGTCTGCTGAAAACAGTGGAAGGGCTCTCATTGACTTCTCTAATCTATGGATTTGGCCTCCTATTTTGAAGACTTCAGTTGTTCAATTAACACCTGAATTCGTCACAATAGGAGGCCAAATCCAAAGATTTGGAAGATCTCGTAGCTAAAAGGGAGGCGCACACCCGATGGCAGGGAGGGGCCATCACCAGGGGGGATTATACTGCGGTTGCTCGGAGATGCAGGGGGCAGTCAGGAAGGCCAAGGCGGAGATCGGACTGGGACGAGCTTCCCGGGTCACGGACAACAAGAAGTCCTTTTTTAAATACATCGGGGGCAAAAAGAAGGTACCAGGTAACATGGGGCCCCTGCAAGACATGCTGGGAAACCTGGTCGTCACACCAGACGACATAGCTAACCTATTTAACAATTTCTTTGCCTCCATTTTCCTGAACAGGGACCAGATCAGCCCCCCACTGGGCCCCCCTCAGGCCCCAGGGGAGGCGCGCCTAGGCCAGCGGTCAGGGAGGACCTAGTCAGGGAACATCTGGAGGGTCTGGATGTATTTAAATCAGCTGGTCCGGACGATGTCCACCCCCGAGTGCTGAGGGAATTAGCTGAGGCCATTGCGGGACCCCTGGCACGGCTGTACGAGCACTCGTGGTGCTCTGGTGAGGTGCCAGAGGACTGGAAGAGGGCCAACGTGGTTCCCATCTTCAAAAAAGGGAGGAAGGAGGACCGGGAAACTATAGGCCAGTTAGTCTTACCTCGATCCTGGGCAAGCTTTTTGAGAGCATTATCCTGGCGCATGTCCCCGAAGGGCCGGTGGGGAAGAGTATGCCTAGGGGCAACCAACACGGGTTCATTAGCGGCAGGTCCCGTCAGACCAACCCGGTGGCCTTCTACAACCAGGTCACCAAATCCTTAGACACAGGGGTAGCAGCGGATGTAGTCTTTCTGGACTTTCGGAAGGCCTTCAACACCGTCTCTCACCCTGTTCTCGTTAAGAAACTGGGGGCTGTGGTGTCAACACCCACACAGTCAGATGGGTCACCAACTGGCTGGAGGGCCGCAGACAGAGTGGTGGTGGACGGGTCATGTTTGACCTGGAGGGATGTGGGCAGTGGGGTCTCCCAGGGCTCGGTCCTCGGGCCCGCACCGTTCAACATCTTCATCAGTGACTTGAACGAGGGGGTAAAAAGCACCCTGTTCAAATTTGCTGACGACACTAAGATGTGGGGGGATGTGGGCACGCTAGAAGGGAGGAATAGGCTGCAATCGGACCTAGAC
>NW_017728927.1:14570428-14645719 GCF_001723895.1 Crocodylus porosus
GAGGGGACCAGCAGGCACTGGGGGAGTCCCTGTTCCCCCGAGCACTGCCAGGAGTGACCAGGAATAACGGTCACAAGCTGGCGGGGGGTAGGTTCAGGCTGGACATCAGGAGGTGCCACTTCACTGTCAGGGCGGCTAGGGTCTGGAACCAACTTCCAAAGCGAAGTGGTGCTGGTTCCTAAAAGGAGGCTGGATGAACACCTTGCTGGGGTCGTTTGACCCCAGTACTCTTTCCTGCCAGGGCAGGGGGTCGGACTCAATGATCTGCTCAGGTCCCTTCCGACCCGACCAACTATGAAGCAACTATGAAACAGTTAAGACGTGATTCTGAATGTTTCCAGTCACTTGAGATTCCAGTTGACACCAGGTTGCAGGCGAGGCCCAGTTGAAGTTTATACAAGTTTTGGCTCTCACCATGACATCGGGGTTTTACTATATAACTTGAATTCTTTGGGGATTTTTCAATGAGACGGTTTTTCATTGGAAAAAACCGTTTAATTGAAAGTGAACTTTCTGGTGGAAACGTGTCGGTTTCTGTTGGGAAGGTTATCTCGGGGCCAGGGTGGAGTTTCATGTCCATTTGAACAAGATCAATAGTAAGCTGGGAAGAGACCCTGGAGTCGGCTGCTGGGTAGGTCTGTGGATCACTGAGTTCATGTCCTTGCTGTGCCACTTCCTGACATCAGGTTAAGTGCCCTGATCGCCAATCTATTGTATTTCCTGGGCTGGGTCTTTCGTTCTCTCTCTGTTGAGGGTGTTGTACTGTGGGAACCTTTCCCCGCAGCTGTACTCACGTCCTCCGAAGTTCAGAGCGCTCCTGATCAGGATCCAGCTGCTCACTAAGGTCATCGAGTGTGTTCTGCAGCTGCCTGGATTATTCTGATAGAAGAAGTTAAATCATTACATAACTGCTCATGAATTTGTCCACTTCTGCAAATGTATATGGCAATATTATTTTCAGTTTTGCACAGAATTACACAAAAGTGTTTCCCCGAAGTGTGAGACTGGCATGAGATAGCTGCTGTGGAATCTGCGTTGTACAGCGAGGCCACATCTTCAGACTTGTGTGCATGAACTTCAGTCTATATTTAGGCATCTCAATAGAAAGCCTGCCTTTCAGAGACGCGGAGCAGCTGCAGCTCTTTTGAAAAGAGCAGCGTTCACTGACACCGGGGAGAGCGGTGGGTGCCGCATTCTGGTTCAGCAGGTAGAGAGTCAACAGTGCTCTTTTGGATGAGGTTCAGTCTTTCAGGGCTGAACCTCCCCTCCCCTCAAGCATCAGCTGTTTAAGCTATTAATTAAAAACAGACGGTATCCAACAAGGGTAGATTTCATTCTGAATCCACTACTTTTTGTTGGGCATCCGTGTCTTCTTAAGCGGTGCCACAGCTATCGGCTGGCATCCCCCACAGAGCGCCAGATGCGGAGATTATTGCTTGGCAGCAGTAACGCCGGGCTCCTGCAGCATCTAGACTAGTCAAACGGAAGGACTTTTGACGTCCTCTTCTTATCGTTCTGCAGCGCTGCGGGTGAACGTAGCCCTTTGCAAAGCAGGAAAAAGTGAGCTTGTGCCCCTCTGTAGAGTTCACAGTCCAAGGTGCAGCTACCCACCTGACAAGGAAGGATCACTCATGAAAACAGGAATAGAAAGGGAAAAGGCAAGGCCAGTAGATTAAATTACAGTGGTCCCTAGTTCACAACCAAGACTTGGGCCTGTTGTGCTAGGCAGCGAGTAGATGTGTAACACGAGCAATCTCTTGCCCGAAGCATTTGTAAGTAGGAAGATGAAGTGGGGAAAAAAAGTGTCTTTTTCCATAATTTGAAGACCAGGGGTTTCTGACCTTTTTTAATAAGCGTACCCCTGGTGGCTGGACGCGGAGTGGGAGGAGTTGGGGGGTTGCATGCATCAAGATGTGGAACAGCAGCAGTGTGGGGTGGTGGATGGCGGTGGCCACCACGTGCAAGCTTCCCCCCTCCCCCCGAGTCCAACCACCTGTGCGGCCCACAGAGGGCAACTGCTGCCCTCACCCTGCCCCAGCCCAGCCCTGCTCCTGGGAAGCGGTAGCGCGGGGTGGTGGGTGGCAGTGCTCCGTCCCCGCCTGCCCACGCACACTCCTTAGGGCCTTCCCAAGTACCCCCTGTTGTAGATAATAGAGTGGCTATACCGTAGTTCTGGATAGATAGTCTTTTATACATTTCCCAAAGCTGCTTAAAGTGAAAGATAATTTTTTTTAATGCCTTTGCCCTCTTACAAGCGTTTTTTTCAGAGAGCATTTTGGGACTTCTATACACGTGCAGAATTAGTCAAGTGTGCTGGAGCATGGTAATTACCGCTCTCCAGCAGACTTCAGTGACATGTGTATCAGCGTCCCCACACTGAAAAATGACATCAGAGGCACTTTAAACTAAAGTTTGTTGGACGAGCTTGAGTTCAAAACCCCCCACTGCCATTTTTCAGAGCAGGGATGCTGATGCACACAATGCTCTGGGCTCTTCGATAAATGCGGTTCTTGGAGCTGCGCTAATTAAAGCCTCCCTCCCCCCTGCCTCTTGGAGCGCATCTATAAATGCCCTTAATGCAGAAGGAGGCTGGATTTGCAAACACACCCACACAGATATGTAGGGTCCCGTGAATTGGGGAGGGTTTAAGTGTGATGTGCGCTGCATTGGTGACTGAGCATCATGCAAGGCCTCCGCTGGGTGGTGCTGTTACTGAAATCAACAGCGCCTACTTCCAAGTGTGCCCGCAGGGAACCGCGGCAGTGCCTGGGCTTCTTATAATACATGTTTTTTGTCCACTTAAGCTGTTTAAATTAGAGTGCCATCAACTGAAGTGGTCTAAAACAAATGAGTAGAGACCTACCGAAGTCGCAGCGAGACGACAGATTTTTCATGGCCCCCTTGCGGTGTGCAGAACCGATTTCGTGGGCGTTTCACGGTGGCCCCGCTCCTCACTGCTGATTGGCAGAGGGGCCCCAGTGGCTCTGCCCCTTGCTGCTAATTGGCACATGGTGCCTTCACTCAGTCTACATCGCTACCACTTCCCCCTCCCCCCCTCCGCCCCTCACTGCTGATTGGTGGAGAGTGCCTTTACTCAGTCTACCTCGCTGCCACTTTTTGAATGATTTCTTGGGCCAATACTGGGTTTCCTGGTTGTTGTGCACAACGCTGTTTTTCATGGTTTCCACAAAATACTCAAAACCGCGATTTAGGTAGGTCCCTGACAGGGAGAGACTGTGACAAATCTTAGGTTAGGCCATGCCCACTTATCTCATCATTGATTTCAACAGTTGATTTCTTATTTTTGATTTTAATTTTAATCACTGATGTAAAAAAAAGCAAACCAATAGCTGGCTGCCTTTCTTCTAAGTTTTATTCCAGGTATTGCAAGTTCATGTCTCCTACATTCAGAGCTACTGCCATGCAATCCTGGTCCAGTTCCCCCACCTGGGAACTCACTGGGCGATTGTATGTGGGTCCCACCATACTTTCAAATTCCCCTTGGTTTGAGTAGGTTACAAGCACTGGTTCTTTCCAGGACCTCTGGCATAGTCCTAGGGCTGAATCTTCTGGTACTACAGGCCGAATGAATGGCATGGGGCTGATCTGTGGCCTGGATCAGGCCCCGCACTGCCTCCAACCAGCCCCACACACCCAGATTGAGCTCTGCACAGCGTCAGCCAGACCTGCACCTGGATTGGCCCTGCACACTGGGATTGAGCCCTGTGCTACCTCCACCCAGCCCCACAGGTCCCAATCAGGCCTTTGCTTTTATGCCAGCAATGTCAAGACAGTTGTCGTTTTTTCCTTAAAAAGACAATCCCCTTTGCTTAAGAACCCAATCTGACAAATACGTTTCTTGGCTTAGCACTGTAAATCTCAATGAAATGATATTTGAAATTACTCTTAAATTAAGAAAGCCATTTTGCATGGAGAGTAAATGCTAAGCTACTTGGCTAAGTGTTTTGTAGAATTTAAAAAATGTCCGTGAGAATTGTATGTACAAGAAAAGAATCTCCTTATTGTTGTCTGAAGGGTGAATGGAGGAAACACAAGTCAAGCCCACGATTCCAGACTGTACAATTTAATTTTTGGAAGGCTTTCAAATCGCTCTTGAATTTCCATTGAAGAATTAATGATCATGGATTCTTTCTCAGCTTATCCTGGACTATGTCTTCTTCTCTGTGTTTTTTTTTTTTTTCCAGACTGCTGCGGGAACAATGGATCAAAGCCAAATATGAAAGAAAAGAATTCATTTACAGTGAGAAACAAGAACCTTATTCAGCAGGTAGTGAAAGAATTTTTTGGTAGATGATTTTTACTGTGTCCAATAGCTGCTATTTCCTTTCTGTGCTCTCATTTACAAAAGAAGAAAAACATCTTTTCATTGTTAAACCTTACCCTTCCTTACCTAGGATGGGAAAGTCTGACTAAAGGCTTTTGGGGCTGGAGGTCTGATCCAAACGCAAAATCAATTGGATTTCTTTCCATTACCTTCAGCAGACTTTAGATCAGGCAGTGAGCAGTGACTACAGTGAAATTTTAGACGCTTTCTGTTAGCTGGAATTAAAATGTAGATAAGGAATTTATCTTGTCAAGGTGAATTTCCTTTGGACTAATGATGTGGGATTATCAGTTCCCTTGGTATTGTTGCACTGTCTTTGGGAACGAGTATTTTGGGGCAATTATGTTATAATTGTTTTTCATGCTAAGTGACAGCCTTTTTTTCTCTGTGTGTGTTGGGATCAAAAATCCATCAGATTTAAAAATCATGAAATGCGAGTTGTGTTTTTTTCTTTTTAAGAGAAGAAATGTGGGTTATTATTTGGGGTCATTATTTAGAGCTGTCACCAGTATAAATCGTTTGTGGGGGCATTTCTTGTTTGCTTTTTGCTGGATTTTGTTTCTTTTGTATATATTTTTTTAAGTGCCACGCATCATAAACCCTTGTTAACTCCAAGTCAGCAAGTTGTTGGTTAAGCATGTGCGAGTTGATCCTTCTCCAGCTGCAGTCAGTGGCAAAACCCACATGCCGTCTTTGAGCCATGGTCAAATCCGTGACGCGATGAGCAGAACTAGCGTTACACCCTGGCAAGAGTAAGTGCTCTGGTCCATGTTGGTGCATGGAATAAAACAGGCTGCAGTCTTTTTTTAGTGGGAATATTTCTGCAACAGATGGATCTTGAGAAGGATTTGTTGGAGGGCTTCTTAAGAGGAGGTGTGGAGTTTGGCAAACATTCATTGTGAGGCTGTTCCAAACATAAGGGCTAACATCAAGGAAGGCATGAAATTTATTTCTTGACATGCAAAAGTGGAATTTAATTCATTCTGCATTTAACCTGGTTCTTTTTTGTATATACCATGTGGGAGTGACTCTGGGATAACTTTGTTAATGAGGACCATGTAGCCAATGAAAAGGTTAAAATACTAATTTCAAGCTGCTTGTTGAGGCTAAGTAGGTAGTGCTGGCAGTTTGCTCCTCTTAAAGCCACTATTAAAATTTTGACCTCAAATGTATCCTGCTTGTATTGAAAACACCTGTACTCAGCTGTCTTATGTGGAATATTGTGATCCGCACACCGTGTGTAGGTGTGTGTATTAAATATATATACACATACACATATATAATATCAAAAGTGTAAATGAGCCCATGGGTGGGTGAGATTGTGAAAAGCTACATAGTGAATTTTGACACATTCTGTTAATGTTAATGGTAGAACTGTAGCCAAAATATCAGTCCATGTGCATCCTGCACCCGCACAATAATGTTTTACTGTCCAGACTATTGCTCTTGGGTGTCAAAGCTCAATCAAGGTATTTTAGCAGAGTACTTGGAGCAGATGCCTGATTTTAAGCACCCATGTAAGTCTGTTTAACTGCAAGAAGACTATTCACTTGTTTAAAGTCAAACACATGATTCAGAGCATTGCTGGGCCGGCTCCAGAGCTTTCTTCAAGGAGATTAGAAGAAGGATTCAAATGAGAGACTTCTTAGCTGTGTGTTTTACAGATGTCTGATACCCTCCCTAGTTGTGAAGAGCTGATTATTGGCTATTGGCACAATGGTGCAGTCCTGTGTTTTGGGTTTGGGTTTTTTTTCTTTTTAATTTGAAAAAAATCAAATATGCTGCAGTGACAGATTTCTGCCAAGGAAAAAGGGATCGCAAACGCATGCACGTCTTCCTGTTTTGTGCTTGGTGCTTGTATGCGTTCTTTGAAATGAAATTGAGAGCGAACATAGATCGTTTGAGATTTTGATCCAGATTAAACATCTCTGCATATTAGCTGCAAACATTTAACCAGGAATTCTGTCCTTGTCTGATTAATGTTTAGTTGTAACTTGGTAATGTGGGTGTAAAGGAGCATTTTAGCCACTTTGCTTTCTCCCAGTTCCGAGGCAGCTGCATGCCGGTTTGGCTGGATGGCACAACTAAGAGCAGCCAAAGAGGCTTCTCTAGATTATACCAGCTGCAGTCTGCCCTACCCTGGGTCCCAGCCACGCTGTTCTCACTGGCTACAAGGCTGGATGCGGTTAGAGGAGATTCTGTAAAGCTGTAAAGGGTGATCTTTTGTGGCAACTTTGCTTTTCAGGGTCACACCATGGGATGCAGGTTTTTATTGCTGACCTGATGGATGCAAGGTGTCTAATATCCCAATTTCCCATCACAAATCCAGGAACTACCACACCAGAGTGTATATTTCCCCCCATTATTTTTCTCCCACATGAAGTTACTTTTTTTTTTTTTTGCTCCCACCACCATGTTTGCCAAGTTCCTCGCCGTTCTGAATTCCCCAGGGGGGTGTTTAGTTGCTAGTTTCTAAGCACGAAACATTTTGCTGCTAATAGAGACATCGGGATCCATTTCCTGGTGTTTATTGGAAGATTTAATTCCATCTTCCAGTCCCAGAGGCAATTTTGTACTCTGATATTTCTGCAGTCATTGCATGAAAAGAAGAAAATACTCATTTGTGTTCCAGGCAAGATCCTGTTCTAGCCAGTCTCATTATAAGACCGTCTTTTTTTTGTGGGTTTTTTGTTGTTTTTTTTTCTGAAGCCTTGGTCAGAAATTCAGCTCATTTCTTTTTTGAAAAGCCTTTGGGGAGAGACTGTCTAGAGTCTGTAAATGCCAAACAACAAACTCTTGCAGCCTTACTGACAGTCACAGCTCAGAGGAGTCTCAGGACTGGACTGTCAGATGTTTCGGGTCAGGACGGAGGTGAAGAGGCAGCCCTGTGCAGGGAAGCTTGAACAATCTGGCAGGAGAGAGGCAGGCAGGGAAGCAAGGAGGCTGAGGAGTCAGGGCTGCGCAGGGAATGAAGGGCTTCTTGCCAGCCCCCGAGAGACCTTGCAAAATACCTGAGCTCGCTGTCACCCGGTCCCTTCCCAGGGTCGGTCTGCATGTCTGGGGGAATTTATCCTTGCAGCCAGAATTGGATGGGACTGCCCCAAGTGCTTTCTGGATATTGTCTCCACCCATGCCCTCAGAAGACAAGGAGGAGTCTGTTTTGCAGGCCTCAAATCTCATTATCCGATGCAACTCACTTGTTTGTTATTCAGGAATGGGAAGGGGCATCAGATGATTTAGCATCTTGTCTCCAGCATGTACCGCCAGGGATGCTTTGAATCATAGAAAATTAAGGCTGGGAAGGACTTCAGGTCATGTCTAGTTTAACCCCCTGCTCAAAGCATGGCCATCCCCAGTTATATCATCCCAGCCAAGGCTTTGTCTTAAAAGCTTCCAAGGATGGATATTCTGCAACCTTTCTGGGTAACCTGTTCCAGTGTTTTACTATCCTCCTAGTATCTAACCTAAACTTCCCTTTCTGCAACTTGAGACCATTGCTCCTTGTTCACTTCCCTGGATCTGCTGGCAATGCTCCTGCTAATGCAGCCCGGTATGTCATTAGCCTGTTTTGCAACAAGAGACGGTTAGCTCATGTTGAGCTTATTGTTCATGGTAACCCCTAGGACAGGGGTGGGCAATTATTTTGGGCGGAGGGCCACTTACTGAGTTTTGGCAAGCCATCAAGGGCCATATGACAGGCAGCCCAGGGCAGATATATATTAATTTTCTAAATTTTTAGGGGCCCCGCAGGCCGGATAGAATGGCCCGGCAGGCTGTATCCTGCCCCGGGTGGCATTTTGCCCACCCCTGCCCTAGGATCTCCTTTGCAGACCTGCTGCTTAGCCAGTCGGTCCCCAGCCTGTAGCGGTACACAGAATTGTTCTGTCCTAATTGCAGGACTTTGCGCTTGCCCTTCTTGAATCTCATGACATTTCTTTTGGTCCAGTCCTCCAATTTGTTGAGGTGTCCCTAAATCCTAGCTCTACCCTCCTGCATATCTACCATTTCCCCCCCTCCCATTCCCAGCTTGGTGTCATCTGAAAACTTGCTGAGAGTGCACTCCATCTCATCTTCCAGGTCGTTGATGAAGACCTAGAACAAAACCAGCCCCTGCACTGACCCTTGGGGCGTGCCACTTGATACCAGCTGCCAACCAGACGTCGAGCCATCGATTACTACCCTTTCAACCCGGTGCTCCAGCCAGTTTTCAGCTCACCTTACAGTCCATTCATCCATCTAACCCATACTTTCTTAGCTTTCTCACAAGACTGTTGTGGGAGACCGTATCAAAAGTCTTACTAAAGTGGAAGTACATCACGTCCACTGCTCTCCCCACATCCACAGAGGCAGTCATCTCATCAGAGAAGGCAGTCAGGTTGGTCGGGCATGACTTGCCCTTGGTGAATCCACGCTGACTGTTCCTAGTCACCTTCTTCACCTTCAGGGAAGTCCTTGTCAGCAGCATGTACAAACTTCAGGAATAAGCTGGACTCTGTGGCCCATATAATACGGACATGGATCTAATACCCTTCTGGGCTTTCCCCCACCCGGCTCCCTGTTTACCCCGCATTGCTTTAGAGCCAGCTGGGCACCAGCATGGTGTGCTAGCCAGATCCGGTGCCAGGGATGCTCACTGAGATTTTGGCTCCCTGTTTCCCCTTTAGTGGCTGAAATGCAAAGAAAGACTTGGGAGCCTGCTTCTGGGTTTGAGGTAGCAAACATGAATCTTCCAACTGAGCAGCAGAGGCTTGGTCTTTTCAGTCCAGCCCCCAGTGCTAGCGATTCACCAGGGCGCCGTGCGACACCTAGAAGGCACTGAAACCCCAGAAAAGGGACTGTGCTGAATGTCCTGCCCCTTCTGCAAGTTTTACATCACAGGCTTTCACACTCATCACTCCCGAATCCATCTTTCATCTCCTTGCTCAGAATGGCAGACTCATTCAAACTCCGCTGTCTTCATTCCTCCACAAGAAGCCTCCTTATCAGCCCCATTGATTTCAGTGTGAGGAGTCAGTTCAAGTTCAGATAGTGCAGGGAGACTAGTAAAACAGTGATTAAATGCTTCAGTGATCCGCTATTGATCCTCCCCTACACCTTTTCTCCATTAGATATGCCATTGGAAACTGAATGGCTCAGAGTTAAATGAGTTGTTCACCCTGGCCAAATGTTATGAAGATAGCTTTATTTGCAACCCAGTAATTTGGGATAACACTGAAGGGTCTCATTCCTGGTGTTATTAATACAGCATACTGATAACGTATCATTATGACAGCATAATGATAATACTCTTTAAGAGTCCTGTATTGGGTGTCTTTCAGCCTGGCTTCAGACCTTCTGAGAAACAAATCCATCAAATTACTATCAGCCTACATCTGATTATTCCCTTCAATGCAGTTTAATGGAGCATGGGTACTGAATCCATTTGGAAACTTGGAATGAAAAGTAAATTCCACGAAATGCAGGGAGGGTCGGGAACTCGATCCTAGCAGAGAGGTTTGCTTTTCACTTGGTAATTTGAGTGGCTTGGTTTCCCTTTAGAGCATCACAGGCTTCTCTAGGAATTGCGGTAACACTGAAAAATTCCTAGAGTCCCATGGAGAGTCGAAAGCATCCGAGAGATGCAACACAGTCCCTTAATCAGGTTAACTTGTATCAGTGGCCAAGGGAATGTGTGGAGTGTTTTACACTGGTAAAAGGTCCAGCACATCCCATGCATGTATGTATATGTATTTAAAAAAATAAAGTGTGTGTGTGTATGAAGAGCTACATCAGTGTACAAGGGGCTACAGAATTCAATTTTTCCCTTTTTAGCATCCTCTGTTCTCCAGGAAAAATCATGATCTGAGGGTTTGGAACAGGCTGCCTTGACGGGATAGTCACCCACCCTGGCAATCTTCAAAAAGTGTCTTGATGCCCATCTTGCTGGGGTCATCTGATCCCACTGGTCTTTCCTGCCCAAGTGCAGGGGGGCTGGACCCGATGATCTTGTAAGGTCCCTTCCAGCCCCTAACAATTATGAAACTATGTCCTGCCATTACTAGATGTACTTGGTGTTACTGCTTCATGGTATACAAGCTGTAACAACCTGGCCGTGGGCAGCACTGAAGTTCTGTAGCCAAGACACAAGCAGAGCCAGAGTCCAGTAGCCAAGGTCACAATCTGAGATTGGGGACCAGGAGCAAACCAGGGCCAGGAGACAATCCAGTGTGAGGAGCCAGAGCTAGAAGCTAAGGGACCCAAGGTACCGAGAGGGAGATGCACAGGGGCCAGGAACTCAAGTAAGGGTAGGGGCAGGGGTACAGGCTAGGAGAAGGAATCGGGCTGAGGCAAGCCACCGTTCCTCTGGTAGTAAGTGTCAGTCTGCTGGCTCTGGGTACCAAGCAGATTGCAGGGTGATGTCAGCCACTCCACTTGGGCTTAGCAGGGCTGCCCAGAGATTTTATGGGGCCTGGGGCAGGTGTGATGTTGGGGGCCCCACCACTGCCCCCTACAAGAACCCGTGCGTGTGTGTGTACAAAGCTGGGGGACCACACGCAAGAATTCTCACTTGCGGCTCCTTCCTTTGCCCTGGGAAGTGGGAACAAGCCGGCTTTCCCCGCTTGTTCCCGCGGCAAGCAGGGCTAGGCAGAGAGAATTTACCTTGGAGGCAGGTTATTAAAGCAAAATGACATTCACAGTTTGCAAGTGAAACATTTATTAAACTTACACTGCAAAGTTAGGAACTTAAGAACAAAATGAGAAGAGGAAAGTTTAATAAAGTATTTCTTTCTCGCCTTCATGGATGCAGTCATCAATGACATCATCATAATTTATTTGCTTTGCAAGTGCGTTCTCCACTGAGATCATGATCAAATGGTTCAGCCTATCCTTCCTGATTGCTGACCGCAGGTAGTTTTTAATAATCTTAAGCTTACTAAAAGTACATTCCCCAGATGCAACCAAGACTGGCAAGGAATGAGCATTCTCCAGCAAATGAATGTCTGAGGGAACAGATTCTACACCTTTGCCATAAATCCGGTTGAGACGCTCAAGTCCAGTGCCCATGGCTCTTCCAGAGGTGCACCAATTTGAGTCTTTCCTGTTTTACAAAATCAGGAAAATGTTCTTCTTGCAACTCATCCTTGTTCACATCTCGTGGGTATGTGGTGGACAGAGACTCAACAAACCTTGCAATTTCTTCATCCTCCGCAACAGCTGGTGGGTCAAGTATGGATGAGAACAAGCTTGAGAGTTTCCCCATGGTCTCAGCTAGGTTTCAGAGATCTTGAGGAGCATATCTATGGCTGTGATGAACACTTCAACCCTGAATTTATCTTCAGGGGAAGAGATTGTGTGTTCTGTGTTGGCTGGCTCATCGTGGAAACACTTCATCCTTCTTGAATTCGGTGGCGACATCTAGCTCCTCAACGATGACCTTAGTTTCCATGAGAAGACTTGGCCAGGAATCATACAACCGTTGAATTTCTTCCAGGAGGCTCTTGACATGTTGCACCCCTTCTTCCGTAGCGAGCTTGGATCCTTGGACCACACTGGAGTTAGGCGGATGAACTCGAAGGATTGCATCCACTCAATGAGACCTTAAACATAAGCCTAGGGTTTCTGCTGTCAAGTCCAATTCTTCCTCAGTTTTGAAGAGAGAATCCAGCATCCCTGTAGACTTTTTCACGAGGGGGTGAACAGCATCGATTCTTGAGCTCCATCTAGTTGTTGACATGGAGTGAAGAGAGAGTCCTGCAGCTTTCTGAAGAATTTTCCATCTTGCAGGACTGCATGGAAATGCAGTGTACAGCTTCTGGATATTTCTGAAATATGGTTTCACTTCAGGGCTCTTCTCCATGGTATGGGTACCACATCAGTTCAGAGAGTGTACACTGCAGGGTGAAAACAATGCTTGAGGATTTGTATCCTAGTTTTCACACCCTGGTATTTCCCAGACATATTTGAAGTGCTGTCGTACCCTTGGCCTCTACAGCTCTGTAATGCTACCTTACGCTCCGCCAGTACTTTCTTTATCTGCTCCACAATGTCTACTCCTTTCTTTTTATCGTGGTCCACCATTTTCAGAAATCATTTCTGCACATCCCATTTTCCATGGACATATCTCATGGTAAATACCAACTGCTCAGTATGCGAGACATCAGGCCTCCCATCTACGATGATTGCATAGTAGTGAGCATTTCCCACCTCCTCAAGAATCGTATTTAGTACTTTCTTGGCGCACACCTCCAAATACTCTTTCTGCCTGCGCCAGGGCATGTAGTAGCCCATTTGATGCTCCATAACCATTTCAAGGTGGCAGTTCAGATCTTGATTGTATTTACTGATGAACTGTACAGTAGAAAGGAACAACCTGCAGTCGTCATGCTCTAGGATAAAATGTGATACTCCAAACAGCAAACTTCACTCTGCCAGAAACAGGGTAACGTCAGCCAGACCTCGCAATACTTTGCGCCACCATCTCTTCTCTGAATCTGTACCCTTTCCAAGAGCGTTATCAGTGACACCTTTTCCACTAAGAGCATTTGCAAGATCTTTCCACTGTAAATAACGTTGAAGATGACCGCAGACAATGACTCTCCAGTGAGACCTTGCCTGGAAATCTTCACTAGTGCTCACGTAACCCTCATAAGATGGGCTGTATGTGGTTCGGGCTTGTGAGTGTGGCAGAAGATAAGCAGGCCCTGCCTCTGTTTAAGGAAAAAGAAAGTAACCACATAAAGAGTAGACAGAGGAAGGAGGATTGTCTTTGTACAGTTGCTGGAGAATAAACTTCTATATTTAGTCTTTAACCCCTTGATTAAGGGTGAGACTGTTCCTATTCTTATGGGACTTAGTAAGCAACTGCTGCTGTTTGAAGGACCGGAAGAGAGCAAGTCATCTCTGTAATACTGAAAGCAAGATTTGCAGTTTGGAGCACAGGCTTCTTCAGTCAAGAAGGACTTTAATATTTTTGTTTTCTCCAAGAGGCATTTTGGATTTAAGTACTTTTTGAAGCGGGGAAACATGTGAACCTGAATATGTGTTATGTCTAATGTTGTTATTTTTCTTGGCAAATATAAAGAAAACAATATATATCATTTGAATTATTATATTCTTGCAAATTCATTTCTGGCTTTGGCCCTTAAGAACCCACGGAGCTTGCATTCACTCACGACTTGAACTCGGGAGGTTTTTCTGTGACCATAGCTCGGCTCTGTCACCGATCCCTCCTTAAACCTTCCCTGTTCCTTCTCTCCTTGCAACAGACTTGTAACCAGGGCTACTTGGCCTGGACCCTAGGCTAGGCAGTTGTAACCCTGCCTGATCAATCTCGTCTCTCTTGCTGCCCAGCGATAAAGAAATATTAGGACTCGTAGTAGGAATTATTTCTTTTATTAGACCAACAAGATTTTTGCAGAAAAAAAGTCTTTCATGGCAAACTTTCAGGCACAAATACCCTATCATCTGTATTATGAGTCTTGATAGCCTTTTCCTCTAGACCAGGGCAGGCAATTATTTTGGGCAGAGGGCCACTTACTGAGTTTCAGTAGGCCATCGAGGGCCACATGACAGGCAACCCAAGGCAGATTAATATTAATTTTCTGAATTTTTTAGGGGCCCCGCAGGCCGGACAGAATGGCCCGGCAGGCTGCATCTGGTCCCTGGGCCACATTTTGCCCACCTCTGCTCTAGACCAATACAGCTACAACCTGGATACCAGAGGTAAAGAAAGATGTTACCTTACCATGATTGGTTTAGACTCCCCCTTGGACATCAATGCAACAATCACTTAAGCCTCAAATTAGCACCTGTTTCACACACAACTACGTATGTATAATATTTACTCCATGGTTGGGGACAGGTCCCATAATGTCACAGTGATGTGTTGAGAATGATTCAGTGCCCTCTTACATACCGATGCACCAATTTCCTCTTTTTTATGAAAGCAAAATACCAAGAATTTGGGTGGGCAGTGTCACAAGGCAGGAGCCAGCGGTGCACACAGGAGTTGTGGGGGAGGCTTTTGCGTTGCAGGGGCCCGGGGCAAATGGCCCCAGTTGCCCCCACCCCACCCTTCTGGGCAACCCTGGGGCTTGGGCTAGCCCTACCTGTGGCCAGTGTCAGGTCCTGTACACTGCCTGAGTGAATCCCCGGAAAGGGATGTACGTGGCAGAGGCCCTTCTGCTCTTTGCTTTCACAGAAGAAAAGAGGTAAGAATTGCTGATGATCCAGTCCTGAGCAGATAGTAAATCGTGTGGTCCTTGCATGGGGAAATGACTTTACTGTTAGGGTCTTTAAAACATCCATTCACAAGCTGGAGGTGGCGAGCGTTGCTGTCTGTGAAGGCTGATCTGTATCTCGGGAAGCTGACAAGGCTGCCAGTCTCCAGGCATATCTCAGAGAAGGCCTGCGTATTATCTGGCATCGGGGCTGGGAAATCCATAGCGTTAATAGGTTCCCTGTAGATAAATACAGCATCCGTTCACATAAATGCAACCAGAGAACAATAATTGAAAAGCATTGCATGCAATGTCTCTGGAATAAAAAACAAAAATCTGTTGTGAAACAAGACAGCTTCCCTGGAAAAACTGGAATAAAATGACCAACAGCAGTTGACCCTGCCGTAATGCTTCCTCTTGCTTCCTTTCTTCCCTGTTTCTGTTGACCTTTCCATTTCAGAGAAGCCATTTCTTCTTATCCATCCCCCTTCCTGCACCAGCTTTCCTAACACAACTCGAAGTTGAGATTCTCAAAGGTACTAGGGCAGGGATGGACAAAATATGGCCCATGGGCTGGATCTGGCCTACCAGGCAATTTAATTCAGCCCGCGGGCACCCACTGACTAACTGTACCCCACCCGGCCCACATGCCTGGCTCCCACCTTCATGGGTGGAAGGACTTTCAGTAGCAAAAGTCAGAAGTTAGCAGCGGGACCAAGGTGGCGACCAGGGGCGGGGCCCTCGGCAGCTCACCAAAACTCATTAAGTGGCCCTCCAGCCAAAATAATTGCCTGCCCCTATACTAGAGAGTCAGGTACCCAACTGCCCTTGAAATAGGTGCCCGACTCCTGTATTAATTGATTCACCCTACTAAAAACATTCAGTAAAAATGCTGTTTTGGAGTAGGCGGAAGGTTTCGATATGAACTGTCATCTGTTTTGGCAACTTTTAAGTTGATCTTAAACTTTATGAAAGTGTAACACTGTCATATGCGTGTCAAGAAGCTCAACTCTCAGCATTTGAGGTTGGCTGGGGCTCCAGCTGTCGATTTGGCGTTGGACGTATTTTGCCTTGTGATTGCTCTGCAGGAGGTGACACGATAGACTATCTAAAACGGTGTCGCGTGGAGATCAGGGAACAGAGGACAAAAACCAGCCAGGCTCTGGTGGGCATAAATAATGTATCACTGGGAGGAAAAACCATCTGTTCTTCCAATTCTGCTTTGTCAAATGGAAGACCATTTGGAGAAGGCCAAAATAATCCAGGCCCTGACACTTGCCCACAATCTCTTTTATGGCCATTCGTTTCCAGGCCACGTTGCTGCTGAGGCAGTGCCCTTTGGCTGAGGTCAGGCTGCCTTGCCGTCTGGGATGCTGGAAGGCCTCACCGCTCCTACTGGTTGCATAGGCATCTGCTAGCATGCCCAAAGCCCATTAACCTTGCTGGGAGTGAGAAGTTAATTAAGCATGTGACAGAGTCGTCAAGTAGCAGCGCTGTGTGCTGCAGTGGGCCTGCTACCAGCTGCGCTGCCTTGGACCGTTACTGTACAACACGGCCGTGCTTATTTTTTAATCTGCCAGCGAATCTGCGTGAGGAAAGGTGGTTCGCAGGAAGCTGGGGCATGAACTTTTATGGCACGCTACCTTGTCCCCAGCAACATCGGCAGTGCATTTCAAGCAGGAGAGCTTTCAAGTGGAATAAATTGCCTCAGTTTCCCGGTGTCCAGAACAGGGAGTTTGTGCGGAAAAAGTAGCTGGCCCAGAGTGAATTCACACTGCATGAAGTCATTTTTGTCAGGATCCTCAGAAGCATTTAGGCACCTAACTGGGATTGAAATCAAAGGCCCACAGGCAAAGGGGTCAGTGTTTAGCATTTGAGAGGCTTTGCACTATTTAACTAGTAATAGGTATGAAAAGTCACTGGATGAAATGCTGTGCCAGTTGCCAGTTAGGTTGCCGAACGGCTCTGATGGAAGGAATGATCTGGCTTGTTCTTAGGCCTAAGCACAGGAAGAAGTCCAAGCCACCAGCCGCAGGCACGTGAAAAGTGCACCCTGTGTGCCCAATTAATTGTGCATTTGGCGCAGTTTACACAGTTTTAAGTCACCAGGATGCCAGGGCTTGTAAACTGGTTGTGGATTGACAGAGAGACGTTAAGGCGAACTTCTTGCAAGCATCAGCATCATCAAAGGATGCTGGCCTCTGCAGTTTTGCAGTGGGATCTCTTTAATGCAAACCTACCAGCGCGTGTGTGTGTGTTAAACCTATAAATCATGTTGATGCTAATTCCCTTCCCCCCTTTATCAGGTTACAGAAGAACAATCAATAACAGGAGAGGATTTAGTGGCAGGAAAGGTGGATAAATATATGACTGCCAAGCCTGTGTGCTGACATGCAATTGCTGTAGCAAAGCCGAAGAAAGGTAAAAGCCCCCTTCTGTGCTATCCTGGTTGCTACAAAATCTTCGTCATGAGGCACTTGCTTTTCAGAGAAGCTCAAGGCAGTGGCTAGTCTCTGCAATGAGCAGGATGACATTGCAGATGTGCATCTTTGTTTAGGAGCAATCTCATTATTGCCAGACCTGATTCAGGGTGGGCTGGATACTCGGCTGGCATGAATCAGCTGAAGGTCTGACCCTGCACCCTGATTGCACAAGTCAGAGTAGGTCATGGTATGTGTCACACATATCTAGGGTGACACATCATACCATACAACATGGGTGTGTGTTTATAGCAACACCCAAATTTTACACTGGTATATTTGGCTCTTGAGGCCAGTGGATTTTCACAGGGGGAATGGAAAGCAGTGCTTGGCTGGGAATATGCATGCCCTTACATTATATTTTTCCAAATGTCATAAAGACTAGAAATTTAAAAAAAAAACCCTAATAAGCCACATTTCCCCTCCCCCCTCTCAAATTCAAGCAAAATGAATTCATCCTTCTGAGAAATGGCATGCGTTGTCTGGGACATGATGTGGTTAGGGGAAGGCAGGTTGATTTCTTTCTCTTCTACACTTGCAAACATTTGCCAGAGCTTGGGCTGGAAAGGAAATGGGGCAAATGCATGGGACACAAATACGATCCTCCTACCCATGAAAAGGAGGTCCGTTCGTTCAGGCTGAACTGAGGTAGCTTCTGGGTAGTCTATTTTGGGCCTGACCAAACCAGACAAAGCGAGGAGCAGCATTATAGCTAAACCCCAATTATTTTAACTGACAGATCTCATCTTCCGCTGTCTTGGACCTGCCTTCGCTGTCTAGCGAGGGAGCTAAAAATGGCCAGGCTGCGCACTGTCTATAGTTTGCTTGTATTTTTTTTCTAGCATGCACAGCCTCAGAACTGAAACTCCCAAGCCCACGAACTTCTCACACTCCATGCTACAGGATGGGAGCCCTGAATAGCAGCAAAAGAGACCTTGTAATAACTTCAGAAGTGAAAACTTTTAGTGTTTATGAGAGGCAGCCCGTAAGACAGCATGGCCGGTGCTACCCAACCAGGGCAAAGAAAGCAAGCATGGGCTGAGTGGTCCAAGCCATTAATGTCCAAAGCTCTTGAGTAAATGCTGATGGACAGGGATTTCCATTGATACACAGACCGGCACCAGCCATGTTTGCCATGCGAACATTGGTGCAATACAGTGCAATAAAATATTTTGATATGTCACTCTTACAATTGTCTCCAAAGCCCAGCAGTGGAAACGTTACAGTAAGAACGTGGGAGTAGATGAGAACCGTGGACAAAGAGACAAGAAAGGCTGGTAGTAAGTGCAAGTGTGGGGAATGAACTGAAAGCAATGGGTGATGGTACAGGGCAGGCTGGGAGCTGTTTTTTGGGTTTTGGGGGTGTTGTTTTTTTTTAAGTTGGAAAAGGAAATAAAAGGAAGAGACTGTGAGAGATGCTGTTAGGCAATGGGAAGTAAGAGAGTTGGAAGCAGAGCCCATCGGGTAGTCAAGAATTAACAAAACTTTTGTTTTCTGGGTAGCAAAACTTGTTCGACGGTTTGGGGGGCTAGCAGGGAGGAATTGAAAACTAGGCATAATTGTTGAAAAATCCTGGTTTGACATTAGTTAAAGGAAACAAATTGTTAAAGGAAAAGGTTTTGGGGGTTTTTTTTTAATTGAAATAATATTTTCGTATTAAAAATTTTTAAGGGATTTATAGTAAGTGGTCGTGGTGGGAGATCAAAAGATCAAATGAATGAATAGAAAATTATGGTAGAGCTGCATCAGTGGGTTTTTTGGATGCTTGGTTTGTGGAAACGTTCAAGGTTTTGACTTTTTACCTTGATTTGGAATATGGAAAACCTGTCAAATTCTCATAGAACAGGCTAGAAGTCGGAGCCGGCCCTGTCCCGGCTTCTCATCGCAGCTTGCAGGCAACCACAGATCGGACAGGCAAGAGCATTATCGGGATAATGGTACACCCGTTGCTTCCTTTAAGGGGCTAGGATTTGTCCCCAACTCATCGGTGGTGCTGAAGAGCCCTGGAAGGTTGCAGAATGATGTGGGGCTCCTAGGCTGGGCTTTGGAGACCAGGGGAAGCAAGAACGGTGCCTACCTTCAGTACGGAGGTTTTTGTACCATGTATGTATGTTCCATATACCGTGTATATATGTCCCTGTGGAGCCAGGGTGGTAGCAGAATACCATCCATAAGCGAGCAGTGATTTGGGGTGACGGAGCTAAGCTCAGGTCTGAAAGCAGCAGGCAGAGGTGAGTAGGATGTTTCCCGGCCGTCAGCAGGGTTTTGTAATGCGAGCCAAATGCGGGGAAGATCGCGGCCGAGGGGAAAATCCATACCCCTGCAGGGGAGATATCGAACAGGCAGAGAGCAAGAGCACGCAGCTCGGAGGGAAGGCACCTTCTCCCAGCTTCACACCCACATCCCCACACCAGCAAATTACTGCCCTACAACAAAGCCTTCATGTACTTGGCAGCACTGCCGTGGTTAGGAAGGAGACCCAAAGCAAAAGGGAAACTGGTGCTTGTGAAAAGGTCTGCGTGAAAGGCTCGGCTGCAGTCTCCGTTTGGGGCCCTCGAGCCCAAGAGTGAAACCTGGTTGTTAATGCATTCAGGTTTCCGCAGTAGGTGCTGGGAGTAACAAATCGTGCAGCCTGCTAGCACCTTGCACTGGCTCCGAGGCCCCAGCACCACTGCTATCTGGGTCAGACAGCTGGGCTGGAGCATGCCAGCTTACACCAGGGTTTGAGGAACGGCTTGCGAAAGGGTTTCATTTCCAGCAACCAACAAATGTGCTCTTAGGAGGGGAGCGTTGTTAGGCAGGTAGCACTGAAAATCGGCATCCTGGCTTCTAGCCCTGAATCTATCCCTGACTATACGTGTGATGCTTAGTTGTCTGCGTGTCAGTTGATCCATCTGGAAAATGACACTGTCCTTCCCAGGCAGCAGTAATTAATACATAATTAATGAATGCTTGCAAAGGCACTTTGGGTTTCTAAGATGAAAAGAGCTACACAGGCAAGTGCAGAGTTGCGGTGGGGTTACTTTCGGATTGCAGCTAGCATACCCAGAGAAAATGACGTACAAATCCCCTTAATATGATGAGGATTTCTAGTCCCCTAGCATATTTTCTCCCACAGTTGTGTGTCTGGTTTCTGTTTCTTTCTGTGTTTAATCAAAGGTTTCCCTTCTTTGAACCTGTTTCCTCATGGGTTGTCTAAACAATGTGCAATCAAGGGCTTGATGCTTTGTCTGGGGACTGCAGCTGCAAGTATTTCCACCCCCAGAATGAAACGTGTAGGGGCGTAAGTGTGTGTTGCGGCAGGAATCAGCGTTCAGCATATAGCCCTTCTCTTCTGGCTGACCACCTTAGGGAGACTGAAGTGACTTCAGGTAAAATACACTCTTGAAAATGAGGAATGGCATGGTACTGTGGGTAATGTCATGCTAATTGAGGCAGTCGTGGTGGTAAAGCTACAAATAAATGCCTGGATGACTTGAACAAAGTGCAAACCTATGATATCTGCATATCAGATCAGAGTGGTGGGGAAGAGAAACCACATGCAGTGAGAAAGCACAGTGCGAGGCACAGCTGTCACTGCAGTAAGACGGCGCTGCCCTGGCTGAGACGATAGCCAGGCTGTGGCAATAAGAGTCGAGAAGCGGGTAGAGTTGGGGTGTCCATTCGGCCAGGCCCCAGGCTGGCATTCGGTAATGGTGCTAGGGGGCAGTCCTTGGACTCTGCTGTCCTCGAGGCAAAACTAGTATCTGCCGTGACCTGTGCTGTGCAATTTTACTTTTAAAACCCAGAGATGAATAGGTGCTTTCTACTGAAGGGTTTCAAAAGTCTTTATAGAGACCAGTATGCTTACTAATGCCTCATTTTTAAAGGTGCTATGGAAGCCAATGGGAGCCGTGGTTATTCAGCATACACGAGGATCAGGCTTTACATCACTTCCATAAATTGGCTATTCCCATTGTAAATATGGATAAACTGAGGCAGAACCTGAGTTCAAGTGACTCTCCCGTTGTCACTTGGTGACTTCAAGGGTCTGGCCTTAGCTTCCGCCAAATCCAGGTGCCTTGTCCCTTGCTTGAGTGAGCAAGTAGCACTCGTAGGAAGAGACACAACCTGCCTGGGAAAATAAACTCTTTCTTTATCTAGCCGTTCTCTGCTGCAGTTAAGAATTTATCCACCTTAAAGTAAAGCCCGGGCTTTCACGGCATTGTTTCCCTTGCCTGCCACAAAATGTTCACTGGCTGCAGTTTGGGTTTTGGCAGTGGTATCCAATAGTCTTTGTATTATCCAGCCGTTGTCGTCCACCACGTATTTTTGGTAGTCTAGGTCCAGGCTGTCCAGCTTCCTGTGGCTGGGGGCCACATACCCTGTGCGTGCCACACCGGTGAGTGCCCCACACCACGTGGATTGAACTGAGGCTCCCAGGCACCCCCCTGCCCCTTGCACCGTGTGCTTGCACAGCTCCGGACTTACCTTCCACCCCCTGTGTCCTGTGCCCCCCTGCCCTGCCCCCTGTGCGGGGGCAGGAAGCAGTAACCTTAGGAGGTATGGGGAGCCCAGAGCCCCCCTCCCAGCTGCTGTCGCAACCTGGGTGATGAGGGGAATGGTGGGCAAGCAATCGCCCTGGGGGCTGCAACTGAACCCCTGGGTGGCATGTGGCCAGGAGGCTGCCAGCTGGGAAGTCTTGTTTGAAACCAAGGCTCCAGTTCCCAAATAGCACAAATTGGTGCAACTCCCTTGTTGAGAATTTGGAAGGAAGTCTGTAGTCCCTCCACTTAAAATGTTGATTTGTTTTTAGAGAGCCAAGCTGGCAGCTGTCTTCTGATGCCTGATCAAAGGGTGATGGTTACTGATAAGAAAACCCTAGAGATTGCATTATCTGTGTTGCAAAAGAAGCCAGCTTTTCACAAGTGAGAAGTGGTGTGGGTGTTGGCTTCTCTCTCATCATGAGGGTAAATGCTTTAAATGACACCTCCAGCTCTATAGGAAGGACACCCTTGCAAAACACGCTAGAAGCTAGAGCAGCAGGGACTTTTTTTTGTATGCAGTCTTTTATTTTAGCTACCCCATCCCCATTAGCTATCCTACCTGTTTTTTGAGTATGAACAAAATTCACAATACTGCCAGTACGAGGCGTTAAGGACCAGTTCCTTCGTGGATGTAAAGGGGAACGTGTCCATGAGCTTCGGTGAAGCTATTCCAATTTGCCTTTGCTGAAAATGAGTCTGTGGTTGGAGTGATTACAGTGTTGTTCATATTGTCCTAACACACACAGGCCCCAGCCCTGTTGTACTGTGCGCTATGTTGACACAGGGCAAAAAGATGATCCCTCCTCCAAAGAGTTTATCATCCCAGTGTAAGGCAAGAGCCAAGTGGATTAACAGGAGAGGAAACCAAGGGGCAATATTGGCATTAAGGCCCTGATTTGGCAAGGATGAGGCTTTAGTTTGGTGAGCTGTCCCATCGATCTTGTGCCCAGGACAAGGGACTAGTGAAAGGGGTTAGTCATTCCCTCCGCTTCTGTATCCAGTACGATGCTGATAATGGCACACTCTGCTTCCCCTCTATAAAAAAATTATATAGGCGCATCTCTCCCTTTTTTGAGCTTTTTCTAACCTGTCATCCTTTTTATAGTGAGAAGCAACTGAGGATGAAAGATGAGAGAAGATTGCTACATTAGGTCTAGATAAGGTAGTTAAAGCATCTGGGGGCGGCCCTGGCTCCCACTGAAAACAATGAATTGGCCTCCAATGCATTCCCTGGACACTGGGTCAGTTTTCGGTGTGGATGTCAGCCTTGCAGCGAATCAGAAATACAAGATCCATTGTGACTGGCAGTGGAAAAGACCTTGGGGGAAAATCTGGTCCAGCTGAAGTCAATGAGAGCGTTCCTACTTTAAATGACTGCCTGTTTTACCTTAAAAAGCCAGGCAGGAAGGGAGGGAAGCCTGAAACAAGCCAACCCAAAAGTGCCAAATAACACTACTTCAAGAGAGGTTTCAACCCCCAAAAAACCTCCACTGAGCATCTCAGTTGTTATCAATTTATGTGGAAGTTGGTCAGACACTCTGGTAATAGTTTGTATTATAAAATCAAGCGAGAGAGGGAAGTTCACTTGTGCCATTCATCCTTTTTCAAGGGCAGGGTGAGACTCAGCTAATCCTATGGAAGAGGGAAGATTCTGCCATCCCTTACATCTATGCTTTTCCATATTACAGGAGAGCAAGAACGAAATCAGCCAGCTGGTCACACTTAAAAGAAAAAGTAGGAACCATTTCTAAACCGAGCTGTATTAGACTGCCTGCTGTTGAAAATACCCGGGTACAAAGCTAGGAAATAGTTGCAGCATTCAAAGTAAAAGGAATTACAGCCTCGCTGTTGGGAAACCTATGCATGTATAATATGTACACGTGGGAGACTTAAAATGTGAGCAGGAAATGCAATGTGACAGCAAAGGCTCAGCCATCGAGACCCTTGACTTAATTTTTTATGTGACCGGTGCAGATCATGAATACATTCAACTCTAGATGTGCAGTCTGAGTATGACAGCTCCTGGGCCTCTGCAAGGTAGTTTAGGAGGGTGTGTGAGTATGGAAATACTATGGGTAATACAACCAGGGCAATGTTACTGCTCTTTTAAGCATCAAGGGTAGAGATCTTTGCGATAGGGGCCTGACATCTTGCTTCTTTCCATTGATAATGTGTGTGAAATGAGCTGCTTTCATTTGAGCTGTGCCTTTCATCCTGGGGATGGCTTAACAATAACATTGTTGTTAGCCCAACTGGTGGGTAGATCTGGATGTGCTACAGCTGTGTGTGTGTGGGACTTGACTCTTGGGGAACATACAATGTCTTTCTCATATATGACCTGACAAGATCCTTTGGCATTTTTTCCCTTCTCTCTCCAAAGAGTTTACAACATCTTGTTTGTGGTTTAAAAAAAAATTTTTTTTAAATAGTCCTTCTCATCAATGCCCAGCTGTACAAGGCTGAGCAAAGCCGCTGCTGGTCCGGCTGCCCTTTGTTCTAAAGGATCACGGCACAAACAACAGGGAGGCTTGCAGGAATATTAAATGCAGTAGCATCTCACAGCTAATGTAGCTCGCTTTATGAGAGGAGGCAGGAGCAGGTTGTAACTAGGCCATAAAAACATTTGCCTCTCCTACCAATACCTGAATTATTACCGATGTATCGGTTTCCAACTCTCAAATATCTGCTTTTGCCATGAGAAGGAAAGGGAAGTAGCTGTAGAGCAGTTGTAATAATTTTCATCTAGCTGTAGAGCGGTTGTAATAATTTCATATACAGTCAGTTCTCTCCAGAGGTCATCAGAAGCCTAATCCAGATCCCATTGATGGCAGTGGAAATATCCTCTTTGATGTCTGTTGGCCTTGAATGAGGCCCTTTATATACATTAAATACCATCAGAGTCTCCATACTACAGTGTAAATTATGCACTGTATCAGTAGGATTTGACAGTAATCTCTTTAGGGTGGGGTTTATTATCCTGTATGCCTGCAAAGTGACTATCATGCTTCTGCGCTAAATAAATGGTGGGCCTGATCCTCTTACTCCGCTTTGACACTGGTGTAACTCCATTGGTTGCAATACCATTGTTGTTAGCCCAACTGGACTCCTGATTTTAGAGGAAAATTAGGCACAATATGTGAACATTTGAATTCCACCCATGACTTTTTTTTTCTGTGCCTTTTCAGCTTTTCTGCTCGAAAAAAGGATGTGTTAGCTCTGCTTTCATGGGTTTTATTACTGGTTTTAAAATGCAGGTGTGTGGGGCTGCCTACATCCCATGTAGCCATCTGAAGAGTGACTGCAGGCACAGTCCCCCCCACCCCGCATCCCCTCCCAAAGTGACTTCTCCACCAGATCATTTCTGGGTTTGGCACGAGTGAGTGGGAGTAGGTAGCTGGGGTGCACTTGAAAGCATGTGCCCCTGGCAGTGGTGGGCACATGGTATGGAGAGACCTGTGTGTCTGTCTTGTGGCAGGGGCTGCCACTTCATATCACAACTGTTGGGGTTGTGCATTCCCTTTATGCTGTTAGTCAAGCCTCTTAAAAGAGGCAGGGCTCTGTTTGGGGTCACGCTGCCTACTGCGCCAGTTCTGGAAGAGGTGGTGCCTTAGGAACGTTTTTTTCCAGAGCAGCTCTGCTTTTTGGAGGAGTGCGTTAGTCTGTGGATGCTGCAGCACACACACACCCATCCACACTGTGGCCAGTACGAGGGGGCCACTCGAGTAGCCGTGGCAGGGAATAGACCTGCAAACTGGCTTGTGTTCATTTGGAAACACTGCTGTAGGGCCTTGTGGGAGTTCTACTCTGGTCACCTCTTTCCCCCCTTCTCCTCTGAGAGTTAGTCTCCCCACCTGGGCAACATTTCCCGAGATGCCCCAGGGACTGGGTTTCCAGTCCCTGCACAATGAGAGAATGTTTTTCGTATAGAAACTTGAGACAAAAAGAGTTTTAAAAGAATTGGAGTGGAGCATGGGGCAGAAAGGAGCCCCTTTTTTGCTTATCAGCTCCAGGGATAGCTGTATCTTTTTCCTTTCTTTCTCCAAAGAGTTTGCAGCATCTCCTCTTGGTAAAAAAACAGGACTTTGTGTCAAATCCCAGTTGTACAAGGCTCAGTAAAGCCACTGTTGGCCTGGTTGCACTTTGCTCTAAACTTTAGAGCAAAGGGGGAAAGGGGTCCTTTAGAGTCTAAAGGATCACAGGAAAAACAAAAGGGAGGATTGCAGGAATATTAAACACATTAGCATCTCCGGCAGCTAACATAGCTCACTTGATGAGAGGAGGCAAGAAGAGCAGATTGTAACTAGGCCATAAAAACATTTGCCTCTCCTAACTTGGGGTAGTATGCCTGCTCCTCTGCAGACCTTGTGTTGTTGCATTACTCTGCCTAGACAAAGACTGGACCTTTCTTCAGGGGTGTAGGTAGCTTTTACATCTTTTATTTAAATGCAAATAAAAGTGTTTTATTTGTTTGCTTGTAAGAGCTTTAGTGGACCTTGATCTTGACTATAGAGAGAATTTTCAATATCAAGAAATCAGTTATTTCCACTTACTAGCTTCAGAGAGAAGTTGTTGCATTATTATGATTGGTTTTTAATGTCATCCCTATCTGATTTTAGTCTTAAGATGGTTTAAATCCTCCAACATGAAAGGGCCAAATATTAAAGCTTTAATTTATTAGTGAAACCTTATATTTCCTGCTGTTGCCCCATTTTGATAGGGAGTGCTTATTTCCACAGTGTAGATCTAATGGATAAAAGCCATGGGTGCAGAGTACTTGGCTTTCATTTAACCCTTTCCCCCTTTGCAGAGTGTTTGCAAAAGCTTCATTTCTTTGTGCTTTTCTATTAAAATTCAGATCAGTTGATAAAGATGTTGGACACAAAAGTTTTTACCTGTTATCCTTAAAAGGAACGCATTTGGATAATGCCTTAATCTCAGGATCTCCAAAAGGCTTTGCAAACGAAAAATATGCTGCCCAGCGTTGAAATTGCAGCTGCTTCTGGAGTGGAAGGCAGCATCTGTTATTGCAGTGTTCAGTGGTACATCATGCCGGTTCCTGATCCTGCCAATTCTGTGTATGGCGCTTCACGTGAGGTCAGAAGCATTTGCACATACTAAGTGTTACAGCCGTGTTCCTCTGTCTTTAACACTGGTACAGCCTCACGGATATCGGTAGGTTCAACCCCTTGATTTGTGTGTATAGGAAGAAGTAGGCCTGTAGATCCAGCAGGAGCTGTAGGTGGAAGGTAGCTGGGGATTTAGATAGCGAAGGCAGAAAGCCATGACCTGAATTGGAGTTTGGCTAGGACACTGAAGGCAGTTCTGGTCTGATAGCCAGTGTCACAAGAAAGACAAGTATTGAACCCTTAATGAGTCAATGGGGACTTAATACTTCATAAGTTATTTATCACACGGCTGATATCTGGAGTCCATCTCGACTACCAGCAGTGGTTTCTGGGGGAAGTAATGACTTCGTTTTCTTGTAATGTGCACTGCTACTTGCTAAACAAATCATTACTGTTTCATTCCTACCTGCAAAATCGTTACAGTGGAAATCCCCGCAGCCCTTAACTAGGGTCTATCTGAACCAAATCTCCAGTTTCAAACATATCTGAACTTTAGAAAATCCATAATCTGATTGTCACAGTTTCGTCCCGCCCTTCTTTAAATGCTTTCTGCCATTCATTCAGTAAATCGCCTCCCATTCTTGCTTACACTGCTCAGGACTGGGGGTAACTGAATTCATTTGAGAGACCCACTACCTATAATTTGGCTCATGCACAAGGCAACTATAGGGTTACCCTGTGTCCAGGGTAGGGAAGCTCTTCCCTCCTGCCCGCGCCAAGACCGGGCTTGCTTCTGCCTCCCGCATAAATCAGAGTTGCTGTGCTCCAGTCTACTTGGGATGGGGGCAGCTGGGGACCCTGGCTGGCAGGGATGGGGGGAGCAGGGGGCTGTGGGTTGGGAGTGAGGGGAACCAGCATGGCCTGGGGAGTGGGGGACTGCGGGCCGGGAGTGAGGGGCCAGGGGCTGCGGGTTGGGAGCAAAGTGACCTCCGACAGGTGTCCTCTTTCTTGGAACTGGAAATATGGTAACCCTAACCACCTGTTAGTGGAGGGGGCATCTCCCCATGGGGAGCAACGTAGGGTAGTTGTGAATCGAGCAGCCAGGGGCAGGTCAATCCTTGAGAATCTGGGGAGCCCGGAGAGATCTGTGGATAAGAAAGACTAAACTAGAAGGAACAAGAAGGTGAATCCAGGACTAAGCTGTGTAGTCTCACAGAAAATTCGGGCCAGTTTCAAATACCGAAGCTAATTGTGAAGCAGCTTCGTGTGTTTGGTCTTCAGGCACACCTGCATTTTACCTTGCATCTCCATACACAGTGAATCGGTCGTGAGCAGAACACCTCGTCTCAGAAGACAAACTGACCTTTTCCGTATTCACACTGGAGTGAAAAATCCCGGGCGTGTTAACGTGGCGCCGTTTTCAGAGGTCTGAATTTGCAAGAGGAAGAACTGGTTGGTGTCCCGGGCAAGTCTGTCTAATTAAAGGATACTTATGCACTGACTGTAGCAGGCTCTGTGTTTGCCTTAAGCCAATGAGCAAAGCATCATCTTTTTTTCCTAAGCCTATTACTGAATTTCCTCTCTTCGCGAATGCTACTGATAGCAAATCTCCAGATCAGTAGGAGGACAGAGCCCACAGAGGCATTGCACCTGCCCCTTGCTGCAAATCCTAAATAGGTTGTGCTTTGAAATCTGGATCTAGGCAGCTTCCAGTCTGTGGACTCGAGCCCTGCAAGCCTCCGAGCTGACTTGAGCTGTGGTTCTGCTGGACTCTGGTGGAAAATGGATGAAGGATCGGGGCTCTTCATAGCACAGCAATGCACAGTGACACAAGAAAATCTGGGAATCAATCCAGAAAGGAGGTTGGAGATTTCAAGGGAAATGTGATTTGAAGGAGAAGACGGGGGCTGCGCTTGGGGGGAGGCAGGGAGCAGGGGCTGCTTCAGGTGTGGTGTGAAAGAAAGTGAGGCAGAGGCATGAGCTAAAAGAGATGAGAGCAGTGGTGTGAATGACAGCAGCGCTCTGCGGAGGACAGGGCACTTGTCTGCCCTTGTCTGCGTGTGATCCTTGTCTGCGTGTGATCTCTGAAGACACAAGTTCACAGTTTGAGACCTTGAAACTAAGCATCACGGAGATGCTTAATGGGATCTTCTAGACTGAGCACCGAGTCCCATTGGGTGGAGTGGTTTTCTTTAATCTTTATTAATCTGTAAAGGAGCCTCTGGGAACCGCATAAGATTGGGTCCCTAATATAGTCCATGGCCTGTTGTGACCTATTTATAAAACTTCTAAAAAGGTAACATGAATATATTGGCTCAAATAGTATAGAATTAGAAGTTATAATCCCTAGTCCGTGATTATATCTTTGAACTTTAACATATTTTAAAGTAAAACTAACTTTATATATTTTTAAAAAGCATCTTAAAAAATCAGCAAATACAATTAAATAAAAGAAAATCCATTTTTTTAATCGTTGACTTCTATCCACCCTGGTTGGAGCACCTACCGAGGGAGCGAGAGATCCTTCACCTCGAGGGGATTTGCACCTGCATCTTTCACTTCCCAGAGCATGCCTTAACCAGCAGGCTGGGAGCTGGGCTGAGTCGGGGCCCTCCAGCTGACCCTGGCCCGCCGAGCAGTGAAGAGCGCAGGATTCATGAGCCTGGGAAGAGAACAAGCAGGAGGGGGTGTGCCGGCAGCCTAGCGAGGGGGCTGTCTCCTGGGAAGAGGAAGACCTGGGTTGCAGCCCTTGCTGCAGCAGTGTTGACCTGCTTTTACCAATGAGGGTGTGCTAATACACAGAGGCAGGGACAAAGCAACATAGAGAGGGGCACTTGAAGAAACTAGGCGCTGAATTGTTTTGCAGCTGCTGGACTTGGGTCAATCTGGGTCGCTCTTTGTGATTTAAACACCTAATTTCTGCCTAGGTCTTATTAGGTGCCTGCAAGGCTTAAGCATCCTCAGGCTGTCTCTGCTTCTGTGGGGATAATAGCACTTCCCGCACCTACCTAAATCCCGGCAAGAGAAAGCAGCTTCTGTGGCTTGGTCACAACCCCAAGACCCAATTGTATGGTCATTTCACAGAAGCCCCACCCCTTGGTGCTGATTGGTGGAGAGGCCTCACCCTTCTGTGTTGATTGGTGGACAGGTCCTGGATGTAAGCAGCAGCCGTCATCTTGACTGCTGGCTGCCATTCACACAGGCCTGCCCCGCTGCACTGATTGGTGGATACCTGGCATAGTGTCTGCTGCCCTTTGTGCCACCCCGTGTCCCCGCCAGCCAGCACCGTCCCTTCCCAGGCGGGCTGCGAGCCCAAGCTACAGCAGCAGTGAGGAGCCAGCGTTTTATTTTTATTATGCTTTTTTTTTTTTGGTTGATTCCCTGGGAAAATGAGGCTAATGCTATTTTTCGCAGGGATTGCCATTGTTTTGCAGTTTCCACAAACATCATGAAACCGTGATTTAAGTAGGTCCCTACTGGAGGGGTGTTGTGAGAATAAAAGCATTGGAGATGATGAAGGTCAGGAAATGCAGTGTTGATGGAGGCCTTCCAGGAAAGTACCCCAAATGCAGAGGCAGTGTCAGGTGGGGCAATTCCAAGGGGGCGAAATAGCAACAGTGCTTTTCTGTCGCGGCTGCAAACCATTTATGCAGAGTCCTTCATTGGCAGAGTGTCAGCAAAGAGAAGGCACAAGCAGAGCCTCACCCAAAGGAAAAAAAGACGGGCAGTATCTGGTTTTCTAAGAGCCATTTCACCTGCATTTTGGAGCTCGTCAGTTCTCTTAAGCAGGTGTGTGTGTGTGTGTGTGTGTATATGTGTGTGTATATATATATGTGATTTGCACCCAGGGTCCTCAGTCGCAGCTGGGTACTGCTTGGAGCAAGGCCCCGTGCAAACAGTAACCAAAATGGCGATTTCTGTCCCAAAAACATCCAGGCTGAATTCTGCAATCCATGCGTACATGCCACGTGGGTAGTATGCATCGGCCAGACATTCAGTAGGTTGTGTGTTAACACGAACACGCTTTCATTGTAGCGCCGCGTACTTGGAACGTAACAAAGATCAAGCGAACCAGGTACACGATGTTTGAAAAAGGCAATGCCGACTTCCTGTAGTCAAGACTGCCTTAGCAAAGTGCCAAATTCTCTCAGCCCAGTAGTGCAGGAGGAAAAGTGCATTACTGACAAGGCAGGCACCTTCTTTACGCGCAGCAGGGGAGCGGGAGAGAGGGCTTATATTCTGCAATCAGTGACATCATTCTGCCAGGCCGGGGAAATGTCTCATCTTGGGAAATAGGTTTTATAGTCCCTGGGCATCGGGGAATCTGCTACCGTACACCATATAACATACTTTAGTGCTTGCAAAGGAAGAGAGCTTTTAAACATTTCATTTAGCACCAGAGATTGGGCACATTCAGAGCATGCATGGCCCTGTGATGATACGGAAAGCCCAACCTAGGCTGTCAGTTGGATTAGTCGTGCCTGAAAGCCTCTTCCTGTTATGAAATTAGGTGTGAAAACCAGGATGTTAAATGGCAGCTCAGGACTGAATGGACTGGATATTATAGACCTTTGTGCAGCCATGTGTACGTGTCTCTTGTGTCATTCAGCTTGGTGACTTCACTTGCAGCACCAGTGGTCTGTAGAGTCCCTTCCCGAATTAAATGTTTTGCATCCCAAAGGAGGAGTGCAGGAGGTGCTGAAGAAGGGCGATCTGCCTCTTACTGAGTGATCCACAGTGCCAGCTGCCACACTGGCACCCCTGTGAGTTTGGCAGGGGCAAATAACAGTGCAGGAGGCAGGGTCTTAATGGATGGATGCAAACATCAGTGCCTGAGCATCTGCCTCTGGTGGGCACAGGCTCACGCAGCCAGGCAAGGAATTTTGCATGTGCTCAAATAGAGACCGAGGGCAGAAAATCTGCCCCCAAATTCTCTCTCCCTTGTCAAACGGGTCAGGTTGGGATCCAGTCTGGGGTGCTCCCACCCCACCCTTGCTCTACTGCACCCTTTTCCAGCTTGTACTTCAACATGACGCTCCACGTTCTCTGCCGAGCCTGCCTGGACCTGTGCTCAAAGTAATCTTTTTCATGGAGGTTTGATGTAAAAAACCTTTTATAGGGTTCCTTCTCCCCTCTCCCCGCAGCCACCACCACCCTTCTTTCCTTTCCTCAGCACACTGGTGCTGTCCAGGCTGAAACCAGGGGTAAGGCTCAGGAGAACAGCCTTTTCCCATGGGATTTCCAGTCCTGCCTGGAGCAGGAAGTAGAGGACAGCACCAGAACCCATTTTGCAGAGACATCCAGGTCAATTTTGGGGTCACTGCAGATGGCCATACTTGTCCCCGGTATCCATAGTGCTCAATGGAGTAACTCAGGGACTGAGGTCCATGCCTGGCATTTTCTGAGCGGAAGCTCTGAGCCTCCCACAACTGGCTCTGGGTGAGAATCACTGGTCACTAAATCTATTATTTGAAAATCACTAGGTTTATAGTGTAACTGAGTCTCTTAATAGTCAGCTTAAAGATAAATAGACAAATAAGAATCCAGTCTATTTGGTACTGTGAAAATCCATTGTCACTGAAACTCTTCCTGTCTAATTTAAGCAAAGCTGTCTCTTGTATTAAAGACCTGTACAATGTCAGGAATACTTTTGGCTCTTACTAAATAATAGTTTCCTGGGAGCAGGGGCCATATCTTAATATTTAACATATGCTAAATCAGATCAAAACAAGTAACAGTGATCTGTTGCCATTAGTACTCAAAAAAAACCCATCCCAGCTCCATAACTTGTTTTATATTTCTATTTTTCAAGAAATAAAATCATTTAAAGGCACAAAATGTTGGAGAACTTGAAAAAACCTGTATCAACAAGACCTGGTGCAGTGACATGATGATATAATCATAGAATTGTAGAAAAACGGGGCTGGAAGGGACCTCAGGACCTAATCCGGTTCCTTGCCCAAGGCTGGATCATCCCTGTCTAAACTCTGGTCCAGTTTTTCTAACCTGCTCCTCTTACAAGTTTCCAGTAATGGAGACTCCACAATCTCTCTATGTAAGCTGCTCCAGTGTTTAACCACTTGCACGTCACAAGCCCTTTGTACCTCTAACCTGTGTTTCCCTTGCTAAGACCATTGCTCCTTGTTAGGTACTCCATGGCCACCCTTTAGGTATTTGAAGACTGTTGTCAAATTGCCCATAAACCATCTCTTCAGAATAGATAATCCCAGTCCTTCTGACCTTTCCTGGTAAATCAGGTTTCCTAAGCCTCTAATCATTTCTCTTGCTCTCTCTGCCAAACTCCTTCCAAGTTGTCCACATATTTCTTGAAGCAGGGGCCTGGACTGGATGCAATAGTCCTGGTGAACTGTGGGTTGCTCAAGCAGCTTGTGGGCTCAGTCTTGAAATGAATCTGGCTGCCCCTTTTTCTTGAATGAAGAAGAGACAAAGAGGAAAACAAGCCAAATATTTGTTGGCTTCTGGGGTTACAGGGCTGATAAAATCCCGGCAAGTAGGTCAGGGTGCGAACAGTCGGAGGGCTGAGTAGTTTGGAGTGTAAAAGTGTCAAAGCTTCATGGCAGGGGTGCTGTATTAGAGTGACTGCTGCTGGCTGTGCTAATGAGGACTGTAAGACAGAGCATCAGAAAACAGCTCAGGGAAGAGATGTAAATCACGTTTCCTCCCCGTAATAAGCCTGACTCAGCAGATACATCTGCAGCAGCAAGGCTGGGGTTTGCTGTTTTTTAGTTCAGATGCTTGTTGAAAAATATTTACATGATTTACCAAGTTGCGGTTAGTACTGGACTGGAAAACCCATTGTCAGCACCTCCTGATCTGACTGTTTTAAAACTCTCCTTGAACTGGGGAATGTGCAAAGTGGCCACCAACTTGAGCTGTGATCGTTATGTCGGAGAGCGATTCCATCCAGGAAAACCCAACCCTTGCTGGGCTGTTAGACCCCACTAGGAATCCGATTCATAGGGATGGAAGGGGCCTCAAGGTTCATTTAGTCCAGAAGTGTCAAACATAAGCCCTGACCTCCAGATCCAGCCCACAGAGCCGGTCCAGCCCAGGGGGTTATTGGGGTGTCGAACTCCTGATAAGCCCTGTTAGGGGGCACAGAATTTGGCATGACTGGGCCCCACTGGACATGGGCCTTGGCAGCAGGGGACAAGTCAGTCCTGCCCACCTCATGTCTGCTTGGCCCTGCCTTCTCCCCCTCATTGGGCCTGTGATGCCATCTCTGGACCTGCTGCAGCCACCGCTGGGCACGCCACTGTTGCAGCTGCTGGCCCTATGGATCTGGCTTGGGAGATCAATAGGTCCATGTGCCACCCATCCCACAGTCCAGATCTGGCTCGGGGCCCAGAGTGAGTTTGACACCTCTGATCTAATCCAGTGCCCTGCATGAAGGTGGCACGTGTCGCGCATCCATAATAACTATAGCTATGTCCATCATCCCTGGACTATCTAACAAAGTAATTTGCACATTGAGAAGGGGATTTTGAAACCTTCATAAAATACAGACCGACTCTCCGTATGCCTGAAGAAGGGTGCTTATGCCTGAAAGCTTGTAAAGAACAATGTTTCCAACTATTCAGTTGGTCTAATAAAAGATGCCACATTTACTCACAGACTCTTGCCAGAGCTGGAGTTGGGAATTTTTGTCATTGGCTTCAGCGGGGCTTGGAAGACACCCTGGATCCATAGAGTTGGATCTGTCTGCAGGGCAGGATCACGCTCATTTTCAACAGTATCCCAGAAAGCGAAGGCATGTGAGCGTGCATCCCCGTGTGACCCACACATCGCTGTTGCAGTGTAGTGCATCGAGTGCATCTAGATCTGGCTGCTGCTCATAGGAACATGCAGTTTGAGCTGATGCCTTGGGCAGCCGCAAAACTGGCAGATGGAGAGGAAAGATTGTGCCAGTTAACAAGTTATCTATGCCCGGGGCAGAGCCGGAGTTTTGATTCTAATTGTGATGAATAGACAGATGATCGAGAGCTGCTCCGCAGCTGCAACAGATGTGCCAAAGCCATTTGGGCTTCTTTTCAAAGTAAACAGGAGAGCCTGGGCTCTCTAGGAAGATGCTTGCTGGGATTTAGCCTTGAAAATCTGCTCACTGGGGTTGGGGGGAGGTCTCTATGTCTCAGTGGTAGTGCTCTGGAGTTAGGGGTCCAAGGCCCCGTGAAGGCCGCCTGAATGGTTTCCATTGAATCTAGTGATCCGTGGATCATGCACTGAGGGGAGGGAGTGCTAAACCTAACTAGTCGTGATCTACGTGAGCAGCTGTTCTGGTCTGAATTTTATTTACAGACGTGGCTATAAGACAATTTGTCTGAAGCTATTCATGGCTTGGAGAATGTGTTGGACGATTCCCAAGACTCTGGTTTTGAACAGGGCCACGCTTCACAAAACCTAAGCTGCTAAATGTCTCCCCCAGCGCCAGATTGTCAGCACTGGCTTGGGGCTTTGCAGCACTTTGGAACCGAACGTGCCATTTGCAGGGCAGCAGAGACCGGCGTCGCTCAGCTGTGGGCATGCTCAGGAACCCAATTTTATGATGTCCTTTACTAAATCTTTAGGGGCCTGTCTTCTCCCCGATGTGAGAGAAGAAGGGTTTCCTGGTCATTGTTTGGGTAAATCCCCTCTGTATCAAAAGATCATTGGGTTCAGAAAAGCCAATAAAATGTTTGGCATCATTAAAAAAGGAATAGAAAACAACATGGCATTATACAAATCCACAGTGTGCCCACATCTTGAACGCTGTGTGACGGTCCTGTCTCCTCGTCTCAAAAAGTTTGTAGTAGAATTAGAAAAGGTACAGAGAAGGGCAACCAAAATGATCAAGCTATGGAGCGGTTGCCATACAAAGAGAGAATAAAAAGGCTAGGACTCTTTGGTTTGGAAAGGAGAGGGCTGAGTGTGAAGACGATGGAGGTCTATAAAATGATGAAGCATGTGAACCAAGTGAACAGGGAACTGTTGTTCACCAAGTCCCAAAATACTACATCTAGAGGGCCCTACTAGGAGACAGCTGAATCTGTTTAAACTAGGTTTAAAACTAACAAGAGAAAGTACTTTATTATGCAACTCATAGTTCACCTGTAGACTACATTGCTATGGGAGGTGGTAGAGGCAGATGGGATAGCCAGGCTTGAAAAGGGACTGGATAAATTCATGGATGATAAATCTATTAATAGCTGTTGAACAAAATGGTTGGAGACGTTTCCTCTGGAATCTCACCCAATAATGGTGGCTGCTCAGGAGGGCAGTGGGTAGAGGACAGGTCGCTCTAGATCAGGGGCGGGCAGTTACTTCGGGTGGAGGGCCGCTGAATTTTGGCAGGCCATCAAGGGCCACATGACAGGCAGCCAGGAGCAGATAAATATTAATTTTCTAAATTTTTTAGGGGCCCCGCGGGCCGGATAGAATGGCCTGGCTGGCCGCATCTGGCCCACAGGCCGCATTTTGCCCACCCCTGCTCTAGATGTATCCGGCTCTCCACCTAGCATCCACTTCTGCCACTGTTGGTGATGGGATAATGGGATAGGTCAGTGGTCTCCAGCCTTTTTAAGTAGGAGATCATTTTTGGCATTTAAAAACAAGATCTACCGTGCGCTGCTGACCCCCCTCACCCTCCCGGTCCAGCAGGTAAGTCTGTGGGGAGAGAATGTGGGGCAGGCAGATCGAGAAAAAGTTATTTGAGCATGCGCCTTCCCAGCAAGTAAGTCCCACCCAGCTGGGGTCCCTCTCAACTTACCCCTGCTCCTGCCTCTGTGGCACAGTCCTTCACCATGAGGGCCTCAATCTAGCCCCTACCTCTTCCCTCCCCCATGGACTGGCCTGCTGGGCTGGGGTGCATGTATGCATGCACACAGGCACTCAGCCCCCCACCCCAGCCTTGTATTGACTGTAAGAAGCTCCAAGATCTATCTCAAGAGACTCCAAGATCTACCAGATCAAGATCCGCTGGTTGGTAACCACTGGGCTAGGTGGGCCATTGGTCTGGCCAAGTCTGGCACGTCTTATGTTCTTGTGTTCCAAGTAAAAGTAGGGCAGTACTTGATACCAGCTCTGAATCTGGCCCAAAAAGACCCAGGTCCTTTGGTTTCTATGGGGCTGCACCCTCTTTTGTCAGTGAGGTTTTGTTGCACTCTGCTTAAGAATAATCATAGGTGTGTTCAGGTCTGTGGATGGGCCAGTGGTCGGAGGTGTGCTGGCAGGGAGAAAAAAGAAAGGACCCAAGCAGAAGGCAGAAAATGAGTTCAGGCAGGAAATCTGGCTGTCTTGGCCACATCTGTACAGCTTGTTTGTTGCTGTTGATAATTGAGCCATGGGATTGTTAATGAAAACCAGGCAAACTTCAGTTGTAGTTTAACAATAATTTCAAGGGCATGTTAGGGAATTGGGGAGTTGAGCTCAGACATGCTGTGGGGGTTGGGAATTGTGTCCCTCTTGTGGCTGTTTGCATTTATAATACAATCTGCTCCTACTAAGGAAGGAGCTCTCTTTTAGCTCCAGGCCTGTCATTGTGATGCTGAAAGTCCTGAGTTCGAGCCCTGCTGTGGCAGCTGGGTATATACAGCTATGGCTCGTTCCACTTGTTTGCCATCCTGTTAAGTAAGTGCATGGTTGGCTTCAGACCTTTCTGTCCCCTTGCAATGAGGACGATTGTGATCAGATTCAGCTGAGACTGTGCCAGGATTTCAGAAAAACAGCCCTGGATTATTATTGTCCATCTGTCCCATGGTTTGACCAAACTATCCCATGGGCTCGGTGCTGTACAAACACAGAACGCAAAAAGCTTCTGGAAATCTCTCCGTGGAAAAAGAAAAACAGCAGAATCTCTGCTTCTTAGTATTTCAATGTCCTTCTGCTGCGTTTGCGGCACTAATGCTGCAGTGTGAGAGCCAAGCATGAAAGTAGCTGTGAAGGCTCCAGCCCAGCTTCTAGAACAGCCACTAAGCTGACAGCGTCAACAGTGGAAAGCCAGTAGGTTCCTAAGCATCTTTCCCTTTTGATTGCCTCCTGTGGTTAGTCATACAAATAAGAAGTGGTTTTTGAAAATGTAATGTGGTAGTTGCAGCATTGTTCATAGATGAGGAGATCGTGGGCTGTACCACATTCTCCATATGCGGCACTGGGGAAGCTGCACATTGTTCTTGATTCAACCAAGCAAAGCAGTTGAGTACATAGTTCTGTTCATCCCTATTAAGCAAATTATATAGGATTTAAGCACATGTTTAAAGTGAATCACATGCCAAAATGTTTTGCTGGATTAAACTTTTAAGCTTGGTGTTGCCTCAGTTTCCCATTTGGCTAAAAAGGATAATTCAACTTCCCTTTTTCCACCTCTTGTCCATCTTTTCCTGGTTAGAGCATATGCTGCTTGGGGTGGGGACTCTGTCTTCAATATGTTAGTACCTAGCATAAGTAGTTAGTACCTAGCATAAGTACTAATTGCCCACCGGGGCGGGCAATTATTTTGGGCAGAGGGCCACTTACCAAGTTTTGGCAAGCTGTCAAGGGCTGCATTTCCCTCTCCAGTGCAGGGAAGCAGGAACAGCCCCATGGCCCCAGGCCAGAAGCCTCTGCTAGGCAGGGCCTTGCTGCTGGGTCCTGCTGCTGGCTTCCCCTGGATCCTACTGCCCCTGGCTCTTGTCATCTTTGACAGGCAGCCAGGAGCAAATAAATATTAAATTTACTAAATTTTTTAGGGGCCCCATGGGCCAGATAGAATGGCTGGCAGGCCGGATCCAGCCCCCAGGCCGTATTTTGCCCACCCCTGAAGTAGGCCCTAGTTTCAGCCTTTAAATGCTATCGTTATGCAATTTTTTCTTTAGTTGTTAATCTTGAGTGTGCATATTCTTGTCTTCCCAGGAATCAGACCTCAGGTGCATTCGTTATTGAACTTTTATCAACTTTACAGTTAAAAAAAAATGAAAGTGAAGGTCAGAATGTAATTTGGAGGTATCATGTGTTGTTGTTATAAGAGGTTGCACTGAGATGAGGAAAAAGGAAAAAAAAAACAAGGGAAGTTGTTTACTATGGACATGAGCCTCTGCAGAGAGGAAAGTAATGTAGCTTCAGCCAGAGGTGTTCAAGTGGCCAGGATCTCCCAAATGAGAATTTGCAGATGCCGGTCAAGGAAGAAAGATTTGATTTCCCAGTGAAATCAGATACTGTGCAGCATTTCTCAGCAGTGCAAGCTCAAGACTTCCAGTAAAGGAATTCTCCTTAAGAGAGGACTTCAGCTTCTGCTTTCCCACAAATCCAAGGTAATCACCTTCCAGTGATTAATTTGTGTCTAATCTTTAATATGTAAACAGTTGCTCAATAATGAAGTTACCCGGGAAGCTGCACCATATTGATAGGCCCTTTACAAAGGGAATCGATGGAAGGGTGGATGTGACTGAGCCTCAGTAGGATGACTGTAGGGGAGATCTCTGCAATGATCAGAAGAAGACTGGGAACACGAAGCTTTCTGCCCATGCTCCCTCCCCGCCCCACATTCTGCGGGGTTTAGGGCTGGCTGAGAGGTTTGCATTTCCTGGCATGCTCTGGAAGGGAAACGTTTCTTAGGGACCTCATCAGAAGCTCTGACCATTGCTGGGCTGCTCTCATATAGTGCACAGTAGAAGAGAAAGCGGAAGAGAAACCCCTGTCCTTCCTCACCTGTCTCCATTGTGCAAATCCCAGGTACCTGTTCTCACTCCTGAGAGCCAAGGCACAGCAGCTGCATTGACACTAAATGCCAGACCCTTGGGAAGCAGGGAACGTCTGATATGGGGCCAGAGTGAGCTTCCCCAGCCCCAGCCCTGCAAACACCTGCTGCACTCTCCTCCTCCTGGGGTCAGGGGCACAAGCACCGTGATTCTAGCTGTTTGCTACACAGATAAGCAGGGCTTTCTTCCCCCTCACCTTGAGTATCAATGCAAGACATACTAATGAGTGCATCCTCCCCTTCCACTAGCTTCCCTTCTAATTGCTGATCCATATAATGCAGCCTGCAGAGTAACTTGAACGGCTCCTGCCCGTCATCTCAGTGGTGGCTTCATTTCATTTCACACCTCTGCACCTTGCCATATGTTCCTTATGCGTATTAGATAGACCCAATAAATGAAGGCACAATATGATGCCATCCACAACCTTCTGGGAATATTAATGAATAGATTAATTTCTTTGTTACCTGAGAGTTGCTCCAGAGGGAACTGTAACATGTGATTAGAGAAACCAGTTAAAAACAGCTTAAAAAACTGGATTAGATGCCATGTTCTCTTATTATATTCCCTTTAGCTGACAACTCTTTGAAAGGAGAGGGTCCGGATTACACTGAGAAACATCAGAACTGAACGGGAGTGTTTTCTGACTGTTAGGTTTAGTGGTGTCATGAACAACTTTAATCAGATTTAAATGGTGGCAAACATCACAGGCTTAACGGATTATAGCTTTATTATTGGAGCTTTGCCGAGGAGCAATTTGGCTTTTCAACTCAGAGCCTGCAATGCAGGTATATTTTTCATGACTTTAACAGGCCTCTCCATCCCAGCGGCTGACCTTGTGTTTAAATGCAACACACATGCTCTCAGAAAAGGTCCAGGGCTTTTCAAGCTGAGGCAAGGACTCAAGTGTTTTGCTAAGCTGTGGCTGATGTTTTTCTGGAGAGATGCTGTATTTGGCTCCATTTCACACATTGATTTCCAACAGATGGGTTAGCTGAAACACTGCACATTTTTTCACTTCAAAGGGCTTTGTTGTTTAAGAGGCAGCAAAATAACACAGAGTTTTTGCAATGATTTCTAGAGATGTAGGGTTTTTTTTTTTAATTCCTTTCTACATACTTGGCCCAACCCCCAGGGTCAGCCCAGATCTAAGAGCTGTCTTTGTCTTTTGTTGATTGAATGGGTGGCTGGGTTTTTGTCTTTCCTGAGGTGCTCTGCTAGGAAGAGCTGTTTGTACCTTTCTCTGCCTCGGTCACAGAGCGTGTATAATACTGTCCAGCGGTTCTGGAGCTCGCAGTGACAGTGGAGATGATGTCCATGTCCCCAGGGCCCTGACACTGCCTACAAGCTGGGTTTCTTAGTGGCTGCGTGTGTTGTGGGAGACGATAACTTGCCTGAAATCTTTCAGAGGGCTCTGTAAAGTGTGTTTGGCTTAGCTGAGCAGATCGGCCAGGAGAACGGGAGTGCGCGTGGAGATTCTGGCTCCCTGGTGCAAATGATGAAGTTGCATCCTGGCAGGGACCTCTGTGAAATGGGTTGATCTCAGCGCAGCTCTGCATGGACAGGAGGAACCCACGCACACATGCAGACACAAATTAGGAGTGGAGTGAGTTGGCAGTCTCTCAGTTAAACACTGACCGTGGAAAACAAAGGACCATCCCGAGTAGAAGTTGGGAAGGCTCCCTTCCCCGCTCCTTGGGCCGGTGATTCTCAGCCAGGGTGCCCTGAGGATCCGTTCAAGGGTGTCGCGGGGTGCTGCACAGTTAGCACTGTTAGGTTTGCAAACATGATTCACAAGGGAAACCCGGAGATTTCAAATAGAAATCCACAGTTGCGGGCTTCCAGAGTTCTTTGCAAATGAAAAACTGCTCTATTCTTTTTGTGTAGGCAAAAAAAGAGTGAAAACAAAAAGGTGGCGTTTTCCAAGGGGTGCCTTGAATCTATCTAGAGATGCCTCAAGTCTAAAAAAGCTTGAGAAGCATTGGACTAGGTAGTGCATACCGCAGAGCTTTCAGTTTGCGGGAGGGTTGGGGAGGCATGGCCCTTTTCCCTTCTTAACACCATGGCAATTCTTTTCCAATGTCTTTGATCCAGAAAATAATCCCTGCTTTTCTATACACACCCACTCCCCCTTTCCCGCCATTGGATATTTCAGCTGAAACCACAGAGGAGCTGTTTCTGGCAGCTGCAGTACTGGGCTGGGAACATTAATGACGATGTTATCTCTTGGAAGGCCACTGAGATGTCCATAATGTGGCATCTCAATCACCTTCCAAGCCCTCTTTTCCTGCATGATTTAGCCATTCAAGTGCTAATTGCCTTTGATTAAGTCAATCATTTGCAGAGCAAGTGGGTTAATTGGGTATTGTGGAAGCAATCAATCTAATCAGCAGCTTGCATCCATAGCTGGCCTAAAATGCAGGGGGGACAATAATTGGTTTATGAGCTCCTGGAAAGCAGCAAGAGCAGGCTGGGTGGCAGCAGGAAATTCTTTTCTGCTTAAAGTGGCCATTGGAAAGATAATTTGCATATTAAGAGATTGTTAGGAAAGGACTGATTGGCTTTAGATCCTGGAAATTCTCACATTTGAAATGGGCGCATGCAGAAGAAGTCATGTGGTGATAGCCCCTAGAAACCTGGGACGGGGAAGAGCGAGGTCTGGGGATTTGTCTGCTGGGCTTGTGAGAGCTTGGAAAATGTGAGGAATAGACACTGAGTCTTCAGGGATCGTGCTGATCGTGCTCAGTGCCAGATTGACAGCACCCTACGCTCTTCACAGTGGAGAGAAGACTTCAGTTTGAACATGCATCCTTCTCAGTCCAGTGCCTTGTGCCCTGGCTATGGAGAGTATGGGGTCACAGGAATCAGAGGAAAGCGTAGCGTGGAAAGTATAATAGTGTCACATTCTCCCACAAGCCCCTCCATTAAAAAGGTGTCATGACCATTGGCTGTCAAAGATGTCTCTTGTAGAGTCAACTTTCTTAACTGTACAACATCAAATTCATGTTGCTATTCCAATAAGTACCTGTCTGCTGGAGTGGTTTAATGCATCTTGTATGAGCTGTAGAATTTCAGGTTTCTTATAGAAATGGAAATGCAGAAATATAAGCCCTGTTATTTTAGCACTGAATTGACTGGGTTTTTTTGAGCTGCAGATAAAGCTTGTCGTTTGATGACTTAAAGGAAAGGGAGTCTGTCTGCATGAATGAAGGGCTCAGCCCATGGGACTGGTAGCTCAGATTGCTATTTGTATATACCTACTGAGTAGGAGTTCCCTCCATTTCCATGATCTCTGGTTTGTCTCCCAAGGAGATAAGAGGCAGAGGGAACAATGGCAAGAGGTATTTGGGGTTTGCATGAGCATTGGCTTGGTTGCCAAGGTGAGTTTTGAATAGGTCGGGATGCTTCCCCTAACTATAGGGTGATATACATCCCTCTTTGCCCCAGACAGTCCTGGATTTTGAAAGCTGGTTCCAGCTAGTCAGACACACCAGGCTGCTCTGCTTCCCCGCTGGACTGCATCCATGCCCCTGCCCGCCAGCCTCTGTTGCTGAGTTGGGGGTGAGGGGCAGTGTCCTGGATGTCCCAGATTTCCTTATGGTCACCCTACCTAAATGTAGCCTTTGGTTCCTCATCTGGGCTAGAGCCTCATGAGAATGGGCCTCCTCAGACTTCTTGGAGAGAGTCAACATGAAATTATCACCCCAGGAGCCCTTCTCCTGTTATCTTTGGAGCTTTTAGTCTTACATGAAAACAGGCATTAGTGCCACACCAAGACAAAAAAATATATGTTTGGCATGTTCCGAAGTTACACTGGTTGACTGGAAGTCACTCCTGGTTTATTTGGGGATAAGGGAAATCAGAATAAGGGCCCATGGGGTTTTTTAATCATAAGTTTTCTTTTTTCTGATTATTTGCTGCTTCCTGGGCACTGTGCCAGCAACCAGAACCATAATTCTAACTTACCATGTACCAAACCCTGTGAAATCATTAAGCAGTCCTTATGATGCATGCTCCTTTCAGGTATGGAAGTTCAACATCCCCTTTTTATAGGGACTGAACTTTGGCCGACACAATGACTCAATGAGGCCACAAGGGAAGTCAAAAGAACCACTGTGGACTTCCTTGCTGAAAATGTCCTACTTTTGCTCCCACCACTTCGATCGGATGCAGCTCCAATAGTAAAAGCAAGAGTGTAGATAACACTGCTGGCAACAGCTGATCCTAAAAGTCCTGCATCCTTCTTAGATCAACACAGTATGACGTGATGCTTAATACACCATCTGCTCTGTTATTTCTCAGTGCTGGGATTCCCATCTTTGCCACCCCCTATAGCAGGACCATACCCCAGTGGCAGCTATGATGTTCCGTGGTGGCCTCGTGGCTCCTGCCCCACTCCAGGTCCACAGGAACCCTCCCTTCTCCTCTCGCCTGCCATGTCTTGATGGAATTATTTTCTCTTGAACAAGGGAGGCTGCCCCAGGGTCCCTGAGAGACCCCTAGCCTGCTTTGGCTGGTGGATCCCTCCTGTAGCCAGCTTGACCTCCAATTCTGTTCTTCAAACCCTGAGTGGGGCCCCTGTTGGAGCAAGGGCACCAGTCACCTTAAAGGCTATTCATGGCCTCCTTCCACCTCTACAGTCACATTCATGCCTTGCAGATGTCACTCTGGTGCTAGCTGCTCCCTTGTTATCCTGGCTGTAGACTGGTAGCCTAGGCCCACTGGCACTGGCCTGTGCTTGCAGTCTCAGCCTCTCGTTGCCACCCCTGTTGCCCTTTGGGCTTAGACTCTGGCCCTCTCAGTCTCACCCTGCTCCAGTTTCATGCCCCTGGCCCTGATGGGGCTCAAAACCTGACATGCCCCTCAAGCCCCCTGGTCCCTCCTTTTCCACCCTCTACAGCCCCACCTAGTCCTCCAACATAAATTAGAAAATGAAAAGACAAGCAATTGCTCAAAACACTCAGTGCCTCCCTCTGGGTCATCATGCTGTGCAGCTGGCCCTGCAATAGGCACTTGCAGCCTATGGGTCCCTGCCTACTCCCCTGCAGCTAGCCCCTAATGTTCAGTCTCTTCCCCTACGTGGGGATATTCCTGTTGCAGCTTCTTCCTTAAAGTAACAGGAGCCCCGAGCTCCCTGTTACACCCGCTGTAGCAATATTTTTGGGACAGAAACCTAATGCAAGCTGAGTTAGATCATAGGAGCAATGTAGCGGCCTCTCACTGTCCATCCTGATGGGTGGAGTGGGGGGAGGAATCTTTACTGACTCTTGTCTTCTGAATCCAGGAAGCTAATTTTTCCCCCCGCTGTTATTATATACATTGTGATGGACTAAGATGTTGCTCTGGAACGGCTGGAAGATACGTGATGAGGCAGAAGTGTACTTTCTGGCTGGTCATGTAATTCTTTGTGATTTACAGTTATATTGCACACTATTTGTTGGTTAAGTCTGTCACAGCTGTTTTTAAAATGTTGCTAATTCATGCCAGAACTGTCTGCAAAAATAAGTGATTGGTTTTCTTTTTGGCAAGCATCTGAAGCTCTGCAGCGAACTTGACGTCTGCAAGCAGTGGTAACGTTAGCAACAGCAGAGCGTTGTTTCTAGAGATCGGTCTGAGCTCCTGGCCCGCTGGTCTGGGGAAGGCAGCCTTCCTGCAATAATGCTTTAGGGCTAGTGAATTCATAGTGACAGTCTTATCCGGCAGGCTGCTGGAGACGGTACTGCACTTTTGGAGAGAAGACAATCGTGGTCGCAAAGCCGTGCTGCTTGTCCTGTAGCTTAGGGCCGAGGCTTACAACTCTTGAATTTCATAGTTTCACAGTTGTTAGGGGCTGGAAGGGATCTTACGGATCATCGGGTCCAGCCCCAGATTCTTTGCAAGTGTCATGTTAGTGGGCCAGACAGCATCACCTACTTGCACTAGCCCAAATTTGGCCAGATACCTCTAATTGGGAAGCTGTTGCTTAGGTGAAGAAGCCAACAGAGGTAAAACGAAGAGGTTTCCTTGTCCAGATCTGGCACCTTCCAGTCTCAAATGATTTCTTTTATGGGAATCTTTGCTTATTTCTTCTGCGGCCAGTATGTTAAAAATCTTCCTGTTCCCAGGGTGTTTCAGATGGACGTTCAAGGCAAAGCTTCTTGCTGACATCCGTAGCTTGCCTGGGGAACCAGGAGTTCATGTTCAGTTCAAGTAGAGTGTGCTGTTTTTTCCACTCTCTATTATTGATGGGTGCAGACGCTAGATTGGGGCAGGATAAAAGGAGTATCACCTGAGGACGCAGCCCTGAAGGAAGAAGAAATGAAACAACCCGAGCAACATGCTTATTAAAATCCAGGCTAGGGCAGCATGGGAATTAATATGTACAGGATGTAGTCTATCTGTGTCCTCAGGGGCTTATTGTGTAAGTTGCAGGATTGGGCCATAGGAAGAAATCATGTCCCATCCTTTGCAGCCATGAAGAGCCCATTGGTAGTGTAATGCACCCTGTCCATCCTTCCAAGAGACAGCCCGGAGGAAGAGACGCCCCCTCCGCTGTGGCACAGAGCCCCTGTGGCTGGAGACTGTAGGGCTGGACAGAGTTGGGGAACGAGGATCCCCTCCGGTTTTGCAGGAGAGGAGGTTGCTCTGGGGCCGTGGAGGGCTGCCTCTGCAGCGGGGGTAGAGTAGCCTCTACTGAGCACTTCCACAGCCTGGTTGCAGCTCCCCCCAAAGCAACAGCAGTAGGCAGGGGAGCTTGTTGTGGGGAGGGGAAAGACTGCAAAGCTTCCACAAGTCATTGATAATGATAACCACCTAAATGCTTATGTGGAGGCCAGCCCTTTGGAGGCATATACACCCTTGCTTGCTGAGAGCCCAGCAACCCAGTGCCCTGGCTTCTTTATCCAAGGCAAAGCGTTTGTCATGTCGGCAACCTTGTGTCCTGTCCAGCATCACCTGGAACTGAGCAAACTGCAGGTGCGGCTTTGAAGCAAAGAATCCCGTGCCCTCGAAGTGTTGTTGACCTGGATACTTGCCTTTGCTGCGTCAGGCAGGCATCGCTGCATCCTCTCTGCTCCCTTTTTCTTGACAGCTGGGTCCAACCCCCTAACTTCCGCCTCCAGCTCGTCTGTCCTGCAGCTTTCTAGTGAGGTGTTATTTTTTCCCAGACGCCAGATGCAATTAAGCGTGGGAGAAGTTTGGAAACTGCCAGGTTAGTTTAAAGGGCCCAGCAGAAAATTGCTTCTGATCAGAGGTGTAACAAGGTCTCCTGGGCAGCTGTGACGCACGGGGCAGCGGGGACTTCTGGCTGCTTCCAGGCCGCCAGCACACTTGTGCGGCTGCGGCAGCCGTGGATCTTTTCTGGCCATCCTCCCTGCATTAGTCTACCCTCGTGATGTCTTCTTCAGTCCTCTCCATGGGCTTGGTATTTAGCCCTGGTTCTCAGGAAAGGCAGACTCTCTGACTACCTGTCCTTGGTTTTTAAAAACCGCCTAGAAAAGGTTTGTGAACAAGCTGCTGCGCACTTTGTTATTTACCGGCGCAGTTGACAAGACCAACCCTCAGCAGCCAGGAAATGTTTCTGCCTCGTGTTAAGCAAATCTTGCATTTTATAAATATATCAAGGAGGCATCGTCTGCGGATTGTCTGTCTTCTGTCAGCACCCTCCGAGAAGAAATCCATTATTCCCAGTCAGATCCATCATGTGCAGTGCGTCGTTAACTGTATACCATTTTCCTTGATAAAATCTGGCAGATATATGCACCTTAATAGGAATCCTTCAAAGCTTCAGTTCCTTGTAAAGACGGGGGAATTCATTTGTACCACCAGGATGATGAGAGTCCTTGGGCAGCAGTCGGTGCGTTTTTGCACTCACCTTGATGTTCTTGGGTAGTGTAGTTGTGGCCAGGTCGGTAGTTTTCTTAGCCTTTGTATCAGATGGTTAGTCGCTCGCCAGAATAGGGAGCAGGATTTTTTTTGCTTGGTTCATTTCTGCTGCTTGATTAAAGTCCCCTCTGGGACTCCCCGTTTCCTTTCATTAAAAAATGAAACAAAAAAAAAAGTAGTTTGAATTGCATCTAACGGTATAGATTGCACTCCATCTCTGCTTGCTCAGGTCTTGTCGGTGCCGGCCATCAGAGGGGAGGGTCCGATGGACCGGAGCAGTTGCCGTTCCAACTCCCGAGTCCACCCGCTTGGTTGCACTCTTTAATATTGTTCTTTGATTTCTGCACGCATCTTAGCTTGTTATAGGTGGGCAGCTGGCTGCAGCCACGCTCTGTCCCTGTATAAGCTTGGGGTCACTCCGTGGACCATTTATGTGGATGGATCATGGGGAGCAGAAAACCTGGCGAGGCATAGGCAGTGGATGCTGTTGGTGAGGGAAGCGAGCGAGGAGGATTTGGGCTGTAAACAGTGAAGAGGGGGAGTTGCTGAGCTCGGTGAACCGCCCCCAAAAGACTCCTGGTGCTGCACGGCTGCAAGGCACGGCGGAGGCCTGTAGGCTGTCTGGCCGGCAGCAGGATGATGTATCCGTGGAGCAGTGCCAGGGGACTTGTGGTCCTGGAAGCTATTTAGGTTTATCTGAGTTGAGTAAATGATTGTCAGGTACTGTGCACGTGCAGAGTAGCTGTGTCGAGGCGGTTGTGCGCAGACTGTACTAATTTAAAGTGGTAGAAGTGTAAATAATGGATTATAGGATGTCCCCAGAGGCTGGTGGAAATGCGAGTTCTCTTTCTTGGGTGGCAGCACATGTCGAGATGTATAAGCAGCCAAGGAGATTGCAGCGGGGGAGTGTGGGGAAGAATGAGGCACGGGCATTTTTAACTGACCCCCCACACACACACTGTGTCTGACCCATCTGGGATGGAAAAGAAAGTGCTGCAGACAGCTTTAAATATTTCCATTGCTTACATCTGTATCAAGTTATCAGCCCATTTACAACCTCGCGTTCCAGTGGTCTGATGGGTTTTTTTAGATTTACGATGTGCGCTATAGTTAACATTCAACGTTAGTAACGGCGGAGTGGTTAAGGTTGCATTTGTTTATGCCTAACATGGAGGGCTTTGGGTAACCCTTCGGAGAAAGTCGGCTTCGGGATCTGGGGAAAGCATTTGGTTTTAATTTTTATAAATCCAGACAGAGTAAATAGCACTGATGTAGGGACTATAACCAATGGTATATTTAGCTCTACCAGCACTTACGGGTTTCGTTTTTAACCTTAGCAGTAACATATTCTGTTGCCTTTATAAAACTGTCTGCCATTAACCTCTCATTCACCTAGAAGCTTTTTACGCAGCTCGTATTTACAAAGCTATTTTTTTTCTGAGATGTAAATACATTTTACATGGGGGAAGTGGGCATTTAGCTCGACGCTCACTAGTCGAGGTTTCTGAGACGCAGGCTGAAGAAGGAGTTTCTATAAATTGCTGTTTCATAACATACATATAAATGACGGGCTGCCTGCTGATGCCACAGCTACTTTGCATATCAAGAAAGAGCTTAGTTATTTAGTTACAAGTTAAAAGGCATTTAATTTCTCGCTTTAAAAATCACATCTATAGAGAGTCAATGACAAAACCTAAATGGAGCAGAGAAGAGAAATTGAGAGGGAGAGATCTCAATGGGGCTTTTTGTATAATTAACATCTCAAATATATTGAAGACCATTATCAAACAGCTCAGTCAATATTTACAGAGATTGTTCTGCAGATGCCTTGTGGTGTGTTTTTTTTTTTAAAGCACTGCAGAATAAGGACAGTGCTTTAACACATCTGTGCTGAGATAAGTGTCACATTCTGGCTACGAAGGCACTGGAAAAGAGCATGAGTGTGTTTAGCTGCAGATAGTTGTGCTGTCTGGGAATTTGCAGTGGGGATTAAAAACAGCTTTTTTCTGATTTTTAATTTTTAATAATAATCTCAAAAACTATTCCAAGGGGCAAATCCCATCGTAGCAGAAGTGGGGCTGGGGAAATTCCCCGGGTCCAGGGCAGCTCAAGTGGTGAAATCTCCTCTGCGACCTCACCAGAGTGTCTCAGAATTGCATGAAACAACCCAAGGAGGGAGAAGGTAGTCAGTTCTCTGCAATTTGGGCAGGTTCTGCTCCCAAGCCTGTAGAAAATGATATAAATGATTCCCCCCATTTAAAAAAGTGCATTTAAAAAGACTTCCATTGATTTCAGAGAGTTTTGCATCTTCCCTGTCTGAGCAGACGGCCGGAGGCCTACGTGCTTGGTGTTTTCTGCGATACGGGCAAATATCCCCGGGATCCAGACCCATCGCCACCTGGTTCTTTAGTACCGTCAGCTCTGCTTCCTTGATTCAGACTCCAAAAATGAGTAGGATACCTGGGATGAGATGCTCTGGCAGGACATGTATGTTTGGAACAACTGCTGGCCAACTCACCGTCTCCGCGAATAGCCGTCTTTGAAGCACAAGGTCCAAAATAAGGAGAGAGAGAGAGAGAACAGGGTGAGGCAGGCATCTGGCAGGAAAGGCCACGCCATGGCCTGTCTGCTTTGTGTCTAGGAGAAATCAGGCAGATGTTGACCTGTTCAGCTCGGCCCTTCCTTGAAGTCTTTTTGGTCTTGATTCTCTGCTGTGTCTTTTGGTTGCAGGTTACAGAGAAGGATTTCTATGGAAGAGAGGACGTGACAACGGGCAGTTCCTAAGCAGAAAATTTGTCTTATCGGAACGGGAAGGTGCCCTGAAATACTTCAACAAAAACGATGTAAGTGTCTGGGGCCAGTGCCTGGTCACGGGAGGTTTGGGCCGTGTGGGTGTATCTCCATGGCACTGATGTTTGATGAACACCGAGTCATTTATTCCTCCATTGTGCAAGGAGCAAAAAGCCAATTGGACAGAGCGCGGCAGCGACCTGCTCTCATTGTTGGGTTTTGAGGGCAAGCAAAGTGTTTTCTTGACTCCAGCAAGAAAAATGACAAGGCTGTCTATGATGAACTCTTGAGGACACACCGTGACACGGCTGTGGGCACAGGTGGTTATTAGGCCTGTGCAAGTCAGCAGCGATCCGATCCAGCTTTGGATCCGGCCAGTTTGGATGGCCACGATCCGATCTGGAGCTCTGGACTGGGTTTCTGCCTCGATCCGGCCGAAGCGGCTCCAAAGCTAAGGGGCCGCCCCAGAGATCCGGCCATCAGGTATAATGGGAAATCAATGAAATATCTATAATGTTGTTGTTTTTTTGTCCGATTTGGATGAAACTTGCAGGGATGCTAGCCTCTGCTGAGCGCATGAAACCTGACAGGTTTCAGGAAGATCAGTGCAGGGGTTTGGGGGGGAACTGTACCCCAAATTCATGAAAGCCAAACTCCTGTCATGGCGGTGAGTTACAACACAGGGGGTCAAAACTGTAGGTGTTACTGAGGCCACAGAGCCTGCCAAGTTTCAAGGAGATCGGTGCAGGGGTTTGGGGGGAACGACTCTGTCTCGCACGTGGATGAGCTTTACATTTACTGCAGAGACTTTCATAAAGCCAGAGTTGTAGAGTTGTTGAGCACAGTCTTGGATCTTGAAGCCTTATGCTACCTTTTAGATGTATCCTGGACAGGCCATGGAGAGCTGAAGCTTTGGCTTTTTCCCCCTAGAGGCACTGGGAACAAGTGTTTGTACTTTCTGATTCTAGGTCAGGGATTGGCAACTGCTGGCATGCATGCCAGAGCATGGCACACAAGGCCATTTTCCACAGCACAGAGCCCAGGCTGCTCGTAGCAGGCGGCCGGGAGGCTGCAGGCAGCCTTGGCTCAATGGCAGGCAACTGCTGCCCAGAGCCCCAGCCGGCTGCAGCTGGGAGGCTACAAACAACCACGCTGTGCTCCGCAGCCCCGGCACTGGCCCTGTGGCTGCAGTGGCTGCATGCACAACTCCAGCACGTGACCGGGAAGGGACCTGAAGGCAGTGCAACCCTGGCCCCACCTCTGCTGTCCCCTTGGAAGCACACATGAAGCTGTTGCTGCCATAGAGCCGGTGCTGGGTGCTGCGGAGTCCAGCCCAGCTGTTTGCAGGCTGCCTGCCTCTGCTGCATCTGCCCAGAGCCTGGGCTGGCTGTGACAGGCAGCCAAGAAGCTGCATACTGCTGCACTGGGTTCCCCGATCTGGGTTGATGGTGGCGGTAGCTGCATGTGCACCTTGGGATGGACAGCAGGAGAGGAACCAGGGCTGTGCTGCCCCAAACCCCTTCCTGCTTGTGCAGCCAGAGACATGCACACAGCCCATGGAGTCAGTACTGGGACCGTGGAGCCCGGGGCAGCTGTTTGCAGCCTCCTGGCTGCCTGACATCGCTGGCCCAGGCTCTGAGCAGCTGCAGCAGGCGATGGGCAGGCTGCGAACAGCTGTGCCGGGCTCTGAAGCCTGGGCAGCAGCTCCACGGCAGTGGTCAGTGCACATGTGCCTCGCAGTGCAGGGTGAGGAAGGGGCCGGGGCAGCAAAACCCTGGCCTCTTTCCTGCCGTCTGCCCAGAGGCACGTGCGCAGCACTGCCAGCAAGAAGGATCTGGTCCCTCACAGCTCTCTTGCCTCTGGCACACCAAGCCAAGGCATGGGTGAAGGTTGGGGTGTTGTTGGCGCTCCAGCCAAAAATGTTGCCGGCCCCTGTTCTAGGGGGGTGTGGACAAGATGCTGCTTCAGGTTATTTCATTGCTCCCTTAAGGTAGAGACTAGTCCTGGTCCAAAGTGCATGTGGAGAGGATGGGTGACCTGTCTGTAGAAACAAACAGCAAGGGTTTCATTGTTCTTTGCAGGGGAATAATGTTCAGTTCTATGAGGGTAAGAATGAATTGGTCCCAGATGCTGGGGATGCTGAAAACATCCAGGCCTGTTTGGTTAATGGCCTGTACTTTTTGGCTGGCTTAACACAGTTTTTGTTTTGGGTTTTTTTGAGGGGGGGAGGGTGTTTTAATATTGCTTGGCCAGACAAAAATACAGACTGCTTGCTGGATAGGTGAAGAGACCAGCTGGGACCTGAAGTCGGGAGGGTGATTGAAGAGGGTCTCAGAGAAGGGGCTCTTGCAGAAGAAAGGGTGCCTGCCTGAAGTCTGTTTCTGTAGCACCTCGTCTTGTCTTGTGAACTGGCCTCATCATCCTTCTTTTGGCACTGAAATTTTCCCATCTCCTTTAAAAAAAAAAAAAAAAAAATTACACCAACTCTGCTGTATTTTCCAGAACAGCAAAACATGTGCCCAAGCTCACGGGAGGAAACATTAATCGAGAGCTGTGGAGAAGTTTGCTACGTTATCACCAGGCAGTTTGGGGGCTGGGAATCATTTTGGCAAATGGCCTTTATAAGGATTGAACTGTGCTAGGGTTTGAAAGGCTCTGCTGCTTCTCAGACATTTACTCACTCAGCTATGTTTTCCAGGCAAAAGAACCCAAAGCAATTATGAAGATTGAGCATTTAAATGCGACTTTCCAGCCTGCAAAAATAGGGAACCCGCATGGACTGCAAATCACTTACTTGAAGGACAACAGCACAAGGAACATCTTTGTCTACCACGAAGATGGCAAGGTGAGAGCTCGCAGGTAACACAACAGGTGGTGGCAGGTCCCCGGTGACAGGAGTGCTCCACAGAGCCAGTTAAAAGAGCAGGCAAGCCTATTAGCCAGTAGGCACCCTATGTGGTCACAGGCCCGTGGGCAGCTTTCAGAGCAACTGTGGACAACGCTGGTCTCTGAGATATACAGCAGCACTGGTTGCCTATGTTTTCTTCCTGCCCATGGGCTTCCAGGCTCTAAAACCACGCTCATAGTGGGAGTAAAAATCCTCCTTTAATGAGTAGGAAGGGAATGTATGGGGTAGGAATGGCAGAGGCCGAGCGGCAGAGAGATGGGAAAAGCAAGCTGGTTCTTTTAGGGCCTCCCAAGTATGTAAATAAGCACGTCAGATGTGGCTGTATCCAGTTGTTTTGCAAGTGCCCTTTGCAGTGGTAGCCAGCCCTTTGGATTAAAGCGTGCATTTTGCTGCAGGAACTTGACGTGTAGTAGGGAAACTACGTCTGGAAACTTGGGACAGAGCCCCTGTATGGCCCCATTGAGGGCCCCTTGCATGCAATAGTGCTGTCCAAGAGAAGCAGTGGGTGGCTGCCAGCAGAGTGAATATCTTCTCAACCGAGGGAGAAGGAGCGAGTTGAAATTGTTTTCTCCCCTGAAGCCTCTGCCCCACTCCTGCTAAGCACACGACTGAGAGAGTTGCAGTTCCAGTGTTTGACCTCTCGATGAAAGGTGGAGAGGGAATATTTCAAAAGCCTAGCTTCTCCAACCCAGAGGAAGGAGAAAACCCAGAAGGAAAAGAGGCACCGGGGGGACCTGGCTTCCTTTACGGATTTGAGTCTAATCCAGGAGTCACAACAGGTGGTGGGATCAGACTGAAGGGGACTGAGCTCAGGAGCTCCTTTCATCTCTACCTTGCTTGTGCTTCCTAAGAGTCAAGTGTGTGCATTTAGAAATTCCTTTAAGTCCGCATGTCCTTTCTTTACTGCTCCATATGTAGAGCCCAGAGCTGTGACAGCCATGTAGTTCTTGCAGGGAATATCTAAGGCAGTGCAGAGGGCTATGGCACTATTTCCAGAGTTAGACAGCAGGACCCCCCCATGCTTGAGAAGGGTGGCAGGCACAGGGAGCGTGCTCGAGAGACCTGGGAACAGCAACCGGTCCGTTTCCAGACCCAGCGGGCTCAGCAGTACGTGGGATCCAGCACTTGGATCCCACCACAGGAGCCAAAGAGCAGGACTTCCACCACAGCAGTTGGATCCAGAGAGCAGGAACTATACCAAGGAGCCATATCGCAGCCTTATTTTCACGATGCAGCTTCCCACTGGATCGTAAGGCCAGCCTAGAAGTGGCCATTGAATCGAAGCTGTCATGTTTCCGGATTTACATTCCCTTAGTGTCAAGCTGCCTTCCTCCTTTGGCAGTGCATTACATTAAGCAGTGACTGCCTGTCAGGATAGCGTGCTGGGAGCAGTCGCAGCTGGGCAGGCCCAGCAGGGCTTCCTAGCACCAGCCACACCTGCTGGAGGAGGATCAGCTCATCACTTAAACCCTTTTTGTGCTCTCTCTCTCTCTTCCTCTGCTGAAAGGCCTCAAGGTAGATTTATTCCTTGACTCATCCTCAGACAAAACAGGCCGGTAACACTGCTAGAAAACAACATCCCACTGATTGAACTGGAGAAAAAATGAGCTCTCCTGAGCTGTGCAGATTCAGGGAGAGGCAATGCTGAAGAACACATTTGCCTTCATCCTGTGCAGCAGTGAGTCTGAACAGGGTTTCCATTTAGCTGTAACCCTCCTTGTAGGCACTAATTAGCATGTCAGGTCAGGTTAATCAGTAGAATGATGAGTTTCTGTTCTTCTAATTCTTTTTTTTTTTTCCTCTTCTGATCTAAGAAAATAAATACAAGAAAGCAACTGCTGTTCCCCACTGAAAAGGGGCAGGTCTTGCTCCAGGCAGGAAGTGTTCCTTGATGGTATCTGTGTACCTCCTGATTGCTTCAAATACAGTGATTTATTTGTAGAGCTGTATTTCTTTAGCCTAGTGCTCTGACTCAACCCTCTGTGGCCTCCCTATTCTAGCACCTTGCAGGTCACTGCTCATCACAGCAAGGGGCTCAATCACAGTGAATGGTGCACAGTGTTTCTGAATCATGATGAGCTGCTCCAGCAGAGTCACTCCTAAAAGTCCCCCCTCTTGCCCCTTCCACTTGTGATTGCAGTGACAAGACGCATTGAGTCCCGTGCGATGGAGTTAGATGTTGGTTCAACTTGGCAAGGCGTCACTCGAGGCCTTGTCAACCAGGTCCCTGGCAACGATTTTATTCCAGAAGCTTTCTCAGGAGAGATGTAATTGCTATCATGACTGTTTATGATTTGTTTGCTGACAACCCACTTGGGCTTGTGGAGCATGCAAAACGGGGGTGATCCTGCCTCAAGGAGCTGAAAGATGCATGCATGCAGACAGAAGAAACGTGTAGGGCAACTCAGATGAGGAAAGGATTTGGTGTTTTATTAATCGATTTTGTAAAGGATAAGCTCCCTGCAGGAGGCTGGTTTCTGTGGTTCTTCGGAGGACCCGCGGGCGTCTCGTCTGACACTGGTCCAATTCCACGAACATCCATGGAGTTGCTCCTGCCTTGGCTAGTGTAAGAAGCACTGCCTGGAAGCTCATGGTCTAATAGCTTCAAAGTTGCTGTGGGGTAGGAAGGCACATTGGAAGGGCATGAATGTGGGGCTGAAATCGTAATGTATGGTTAAAGGCAGGAGCGCAGCACTACACGGTATCTGGAGCCAGTAGGCTCAAGTGGACTTTCCTGTTGATTCCTTTCTTTATCGGGAGGAAACACCATGACGTAGGGGGACTAGGGAGGCAGCCTTCAACCTTGAACTTGCATACAAACAAAATGATGAGCCATTAGGTCGCATTAATTTTAGTTACTTAATCTGGATCTGAATGATGATCCTTGTTCCTCATAACTTCCAACACATTTTGTTCATCACTAGCTCAGGCCTCGCTGCCTTTTCCTCTTCCTGATAGTACTCCCCACACCTTGGGAGGCTAGCCCTGTTTAGTTATTCCAAATAGAAGACCACGGGTGCCTGTAGACATGTGGGGAGGCTGCGCCATTGCGCTGTAATTACAGCACATGGGAGCAGACTCGATTAATTGAGTCTGCTGGCATGTGCTAATTAAAGCACCTCCAGCAGCCTCTACAACTTAGTCCTAAAGCACAGAGAAGTGCATCATCCCTAGATGCTGACTTCTTGTTGGATAGGTTTGACTGGGTTCTTTTTTTATGCTAAAGTGACCTCCACCCGAAAGAATTCAAGGCATTTATTTTAGGCTGAAGTCTGGCTTATTTAAAGTGTCCCAGATGTTGCAGTAATGAAGTCTTCACATCTTAATGACATGCAGATATTTCAAAACCTCGTGGAGACTCGTGGAGCTGCAGACAGCTGTTACATATCCCTTCCAGAAGGCTTTCAATTTGTCTGTACCTTTGAACTGTAATCCAGTATTTGAAAGTGCACTGATGCAGGTAATTTGCTCTAAATTAATGTAACATTTCTGAATGAAACTTAAAATGACTGGTGGCAGCACCAGGAATATAGATTGCACCCGAAACAAATCATCTTTCCACATCGTTCCCCATCTTTCCTTCAGCTCATCTGACAGCGGTAGAGAAGGTCAGACCCTGAGGGATCACGCTGCTGGCCAGGAACTGGGACGTTATGATTGATACCGTACAAGATTATGTAAACCCAGTAGAAATCTTATACGGAGAAATGAGACTTCCTTGTGTGGCAGGGACTCCTCTCAGTTATGCTGCGTGAAAGCAGTTGCATGTCACTGCAGAGCTAATGAAATACTCTTCCTCAACCTGAATGTTGCATAAGCTTCTTTTATGATGACTTTTGGACGGATTGGCCTCAAACATGTCTATAGCAAAGGGGCACCTGTTAGCCCATACGGTCCAGTACCGTGCAATGCTGCTTGTGTTGTCCAGCGCTCATCACTAGGGTGGTATTGCAGAGGGTGGAGAAGAGACAGGGCTTTGTTGCACTGCATAAAAAGGAGGTTTTATATTAAGGATCCTGAACAGGGACATGCCTGTTAATTCTCTCTGGCTGCTGGACTAGCTGGGAAGAAAGCGAGGAGTGGCAGACTGTGACTTGAGAGGTTTGGGTTCTGTTCCTGGGTCTGTCAGTGGTGTGCCGTTGGGCCTCTGCCACTCTGTGCCTCCATTTGACTGTGTGTAAGGTAGGGAGAGGGCTACCAATCTCCACCTTAAGGTGCTCTGCCATCTGCCAGTGAGAAGGACTAGTTAAGCATTAGGTATTCTCATTAGGAGAGCATGTGCTCTTCGTCACTGCTGCACAGTGACTCCTGCCGACGTTGTGCGACATGAGGCATGGCCTGGGCCAGTGCCACCAACCTGCCCTGCGGCTGTAATGGCATTTATGACAGACCTGGTCTCTCGCACTGATTGCTGCGGGTGAGCAAAGGAAGGAGGTGAAAGCAGCTTCTTTTGGAGTACTGGAAAAAGAACTTGGAAGTGAATGTAATATTGGGGACCAAATGCCAGCCGTGGCTCTGAATGACTTGCTACATGTTGAGCTAATGAGTTTTTTACCTCTAGGTTCCAGTTCAGCTGAACGCTTGAGCATGTCCTTGACTTTGGGTGTGTATGTCTGCCCACCCCAGTTCAGCAAGGCCGGTAGACACCCGCTGCGACTCATCATGACCCAGTGTTCAATTGGGTCAAGTGTACTCTTCAGGTCTAATCTCTGCTCTTCTCTGGATCCCCCCTTTCAGAGCCAGAGCTCAGCGGGGCTGTGTTGCTTGCAACAAAATGGTGGAAGGGCCAAATCGTAGCATCACTGCCAGTTGACTGCATATTTACTGACTCCAGCTTCTCTTTTCCGTTGTTAGGAAATAGTGGATTGGTTCAATGCCATTCGTGCAGCACGGTTTCATTACTTACAAGTGGCGTTCCCTGGAGCTAGCGATGTTGATGTGAGTTTTCCTGTTGTCTTTTTTTTTTTTCCTTTTCATTTTTAGCATCTCGTTAACAAGCTGGAAAGTCTGGAGAATACGCGGCCCTTCGGAGTCTGCCTTACAATTACCGTGTTAAATTATTGCACTGGGATTTGGAGCCCAGGTGCACCAGGTGCTAACTACATCTACCCACAGAAACTGGTGTACGTGTGTCTGTGTATGTGTGTGCGTAGGCATGGGTGTTCAAATGAATGTACATGCATGCACGCACATCTTAATCCCTACACAATTATCTGTGTGAGCCAGAGCCTCTTTGTAAAATGTGGCTGCTACAGTACTACATAAGAGAACCAGAGTTTGGAAGAGAAAGCCTGATCTTTTGATCTCTGCCTCTTGTTGGCTTAGATCAAGTATCAGGTTCCAGTTTGATACAGCCCATATTGCAAGCCTATATCTGCTTTGTCTGGGAGCTGGAAGAGATAGTCTAGTTATGCTGTGCAGGTAGAGCCACACTATAGTATAGACTATATTAAAATGAGTTAACTTTCTATTGCAAGTGGATTATATTATGGTTACACTTCTATTACTGTGTCATTATACTGGTTAGTGTGTGTTTGGGGGGGGGTGTTGATAGCTGTAATTACTACCAATTTATTTAATTGACAAGTTAATTAATCGCTCTTATCTCCTTGGTTTCATGCCCATACAGGGTGTATCAGAATGTATATTAAAATGCAGTTACATTATTCACATTGTAATAACTAACAGTTATATTAATTGGTGGTAATTATAGGCACTAAAAGCATAATCAGAGCAAAATTACGCTGTAATTGCAGTACAGTGAAACCCTTGTCTGACACTTCTTTCCCATCTCAAAACACTGTGATTCTTTGAATACTGGCTTACTATACACCTATACAAAATGCTTAGGAAAATTCACAAGCCTAAACAAAATATATTTGCCCAGCTCTTAGCATTATGATTGATAGTAGAAATCTGTTTCCTACCATCACTGGTGATGCATGAGCAGATAAACTAACAGCATTGTCCCTGCCTATTAAAAGAAAATATTACTTGATGATGCTGCACAGGATTTTGCAATACTGGATTTATGACCTCGGAGTGCCAAACCCGGCCTCATATTTTCAAGCCTGTGGAAATCTCTGTGGACGGTCTTCTTATTTATACTAATGGCTTGAACAGCGGGTGTTACTCACTCCAAGACTCCTTTGTCCTGCCAGAGAGGCACAAAAGAGGCCTAAAGCAAAATGAGAACAGGACTAAGACCCTCAGGAAAAGGTGCAACAGATATTCAGATATATGTGTGTAAGGATCACCGCCATGCCTTTCAAGCCCTTTAAAATGCCTTAAGCGGTTCTGAGCCCTGGTGGGTTGGGGGAAAGGCTGTGCCCCACCAGGAAGGTGATAACATAATGTGCTTTGCTGCCCGCTAAAGCCCGCTGCGACTCATCATGAGCCAGACGAAGCCCAAGGTGCTGCAGGGTCGTTCTGCTCCAGATGCAGGCTCACTCGAAGCAGCCGGCTGCCAGGCTAAGATGGGGATAGTCTAGATGGCAGCCAGCTGGCTGTATGTGCGCTGGTTGCTTTTTATATGTTGGATCTAAGGCGTGTCACACGGTGCAGGAAGATCACTCTGAAAGCTTTGCCATTAATAATGTGTTTTTAAAAAAAAAAAAGCAGCAGGGGGTGGGGAAGAGAAGTGTTTCATGAGACCCGTCAGCTCCGTGTGCTGGCAAGTCTCACTTTGCTTTTTAACGAGCCTTGCAAAGGCACCTGGAACCATCTCACAGCTCACAACTCGTCTGCACCGAGCACCGTTAAAAATATTACAGGCCCAAGCAATTATTATCAGGCCTGTCTGTGTGAGGGGCGAGTCTGCAGATCTCCAGAGTAGCAGCAGTGCTCTCAAGGCAGGTGGGAGGATAGGGGCTGTCCTTCTGTACGTGGCTGGTTCAAGCCCTGGAGAAGATTACTGACATTGCTGGCTAATACCTCATGTAGTAGGGGTTCAAGTATGAATCTGAGTCCAGTTCCTCGAGTGAGCAATCAGGACCCCACCCCTGCACACCGTACCCCTGGGCAGACCAGTCCTTATTCACTTTAGTAAGTCTGCTGATGTTTGTGGGGCTCCCTTTTGATGTAAGGGTTTGTAAGCCTTATGGCCTCAGGTTTACTCAGCCCAAACTCCTGTTCAGATGAAAGGTCATAATCTCCTGCAGGGAGCAAAAATCGGGAGGGTTTTTCCACCTAGCACAATGGAAGAAGCATTTGGCCTAAGGATTTCATGATTTGGGCCTGTCAGCAATATCTCTGGCACACTTAATCAGCAAGCTGGGCTGACTGGAGCGCTTTGTTCCTTTTCTAGCCAAGCTGAAGGCTTTGAAAGAAGAACTGCACAGGTTAGGTATTCAAGAGCTCCCTGGTAAACTGTGGGTGCAGCCTTAATATATGTGCAAGAAGAAGCAGGACATGCAGGGTACCCAGCAGGAGGGACCATATCCGGGCCGTCCTAATGGATGCACCTTTACTGCCATTAAAAATATTGTGGAGGCTTTGTGGCTTCCTTGGGGCATGTTGTCATGGCCTGATCCAAGGGCTGGCCGTGACTGCGAGACCTGCTGTCTGGGCTTATGCAGAGCTGCGTCCCACCTGAAATACACAGGGGTCACTCCAGAAGGGTAAAGAAGAAGGGGAGGGAAGAGCTAACAAGGTGTGATGGGATGTAGATGGGGCTTGTCCACTCCCTGTGGGTCTCAGGGACCCCAGATGGGCTCCTGGATGGCAATCCCTGGCTTCCAGTCTGAGTCTGCTGTGTGTGAGGTCTGAAGGAGTCTGGGCACTGCCTTTCGTGGGTGCAGGCGTAGGCTCTTGGAGGGCTCTTGTCTAAAAGTTCAAAGCTAGGGGTCATGGGTTAATCTGTGAAGTCCACATTTAGGCACTTGAGAACCCAGTAGTCTCATTAAACTCTTCAAGGGCTATGTGTTCCCAGCACATCTGGAAATTAGGCACCCCACTATGGCCTTAAGAGTCTATCCTGAGACCCCGTATGGAAAATCTTGCCCCTTGCTCTTCAGGTAAAGGTGAGGGAGGAATAGGAACGAATGCAGCCACTGCCGTGACTAAAGCAGCCTTCCTGTGGGTCTGGCGGCAGCACGCTCTCTTGCGGTTTTACCTGATAAGCCCCCACTGAAGTAATAACTGGGGGCGGTGACATGACTGGGCAGAAGCCTGCGTGTGTGGCACGTGCCTCCAGCTGTTGAATATGCACTAATGTTGTACTTTTCCCTTTCTTATTCTGACTTTTCTAGTTGGTGCCAAAGCTCTCCAGGAACTACCTGAAGGAAGGCTACATGGAGAAGACTGGGCCAAAGGTGGGGTGTCATGTATCTTCTCTTTTTTTTTTCATTTATGCCAAATGCAAGTATGTTTTGTGTTGTGCGGGGAACGACATAATGGTTCCCCAGTCACTGCTTATTTCCTACAGCCTGGTGCACTGAACCTCACTGTTCAGGGCTTTGTAACCCCCTCTCCTTGGGGTGGGGAGCTGTGGCAGTGAGGACAGTCACAAGAAGAAAGGAGTCTGTTAAACAGTAAAATCACCTCTTTATATGCCGAAATTCATCTGTGTGTAGAGAACCAGCACAGGCACCACTTAAGTCTATTGAATATAGAAGTCACAGTGGCATATTTCACCCATGCATGAAGAAACATCCTAGATCTCTACACGCAGCATCAGCACCAGTGTAGCTATGCTGATGAGAGGTGGCATTTATTTATCGCTGTTGGTATATGGGTGTGGGCCCTAGCGTGGATGGAGTTGCATCAATATACACGTTCCTTGTACCTGTACAGAAATAAGGTATCTTGATGTATAGATTTTTATATCAAGATAGCTGCAGATGCCATAGAGGGGCAGGTGAGGGTTGTATCGCTGTAACACAGCGGTTCCCAAGCTGTGGTCTGCAGACCCCTGGGGCTATGCAAGACATCTCTGGGGGAGTACACGGGAGAAATTCTGTAGTGGCAGATTTAATTTTCATTGTAATAATAATTGGCACTGAAGGGGTTAAAATTTTAAAACGTATGCTGGTGGGGTTGTGCAGGCAGCTCATAAGCCTGGAAGGGGGTACGCAATAAGAAAAAGTTTGGGAACCTGTGCTCTAACAGTTTTGTTAGATGGGTACAACATTTGTGGGTAGATGGGGTCCTACTAGAAGGTCGCTGTGTGTTGTGCTTGGGCCTGGGCAGCAGCAGTGTAAATCAGCCACATGTGCATAGTATAATGTGGTATTCATTAAAATAATAGCAGCTGCTCTGTGCTCTTGTGCCTGCCTGACTTCAGAGCTGCAGAGCATCTCCTTATATAGCCTGACAGATCTTGGGAACTTCCCACCTTCCTTCCTCTTTTTACACACACACACACACACACACACACACACACACACACACACACACACACACACACACACACGGAACGAGGTTCATCTTTTCAGACTCAGGAGCTTGTCTTTAAGAGGGTAGAATTCAGTTTCTTATTGTCTTTTAAATTCATGTTCCAAGGGAGAGAGCGATGAGAGATCGTAGCTGATGGAACAAAAGCATTTTGGAAACCCAGGCCAGATAAATTGCCAGGGTCATTTTGCTTCATTCTGATAGTGATTTTTGCTAACAGTCCTTTCAGGAATTGCATGCCCATCATTTCCTTGACAGTGGAGCAGGGCCAGAGAGCTTTGTCAGATGCACCGTTTGTAAAATGGAGTAGATCACAGCCCCCACCCCGATTAGTTAATGCAGATCAGAGATATGCCAAGACTCCAGATCCCAGTGTGCCGTGCTGAGACCTGCAGGGCTCAGCTCTGTGTTAAAGACCAGGCTGGCCAGCGTGAGCATGCACTGGGCAGCCCTGTTATGGCAGCAGGTGCTGGAAACGTGAGCACTGGCCAGCTGTCTTCAGCATCAGCACCAGGCATCAAAGTGCTCTGCAAGTGGCTGAGCAGCGAGGCTTTGCCAACGGTATTTAGTGTAGAAACGCCTTTTTCTTAATTTCTAGGAGAGAACTGGGAAACCTCACAGTGCTTTCCAGAGCAAACCAGTCGTTGTAGACACTTAGACCTGGGGTGGTAATGAAGTACCTGGACCAGTTAGATTTGAGCACCCACCGATTATGAGACTCCTAGAAGTCAAAACAGTGGGAATCGGCTGCTGAGTTAACAGATCCGTGAAAGTGAATATGACCAGCTGCCAGGCTCGTTGCAGGGCCTGAACTTGAGGCTCCTATTCTGGGCCAGCAAGGTGCTGTCGGCGCCACAGGGACAGCACTCTCCTCTTAGAAGGCAGGAAGGTATTTGTGTCGTTCTCCAGGAGTCCTTTTGGCTGTTAGAGGACAGATTAGTAAGACTAGATTGGCAGAGCAGGGGGAGAACGGCTGACAGTTGAGCATGTTGGATGGAAGGAAGTAGAAGTGTAAAGGTGACCTGTAAATGGGGGGAAAATGAGTCTAGTGCATCTTTCAGAGGTGCAGAAGATGGCCTGAAAAGGGATTGTATTTCCCCTATCCTCCCAATGTCCAAAACAGGGTTGTGGGGAATTCCACTTATTGGATCACAAGTGAAAATGTGGATTTTTCCTGCATCTGTTGCAGTCTGGGCTGAAGCAGCCTGTCTCTTCCTTTTTCACATCCTTGTGACAAGTATTTAGCAGAATTCACAGATTTGTTAGAATGTGAGAGGCCGTGCCACGAGTCCTTCTGTTTTGGCCTTGAACTTAAACCTCTGGGTTGTCAACCATGCTCCTAGGCCACCCAACCCCCAGGTTGTAGCTTTTCCTACCTCCCTGGCTCGGACTAGACCATCAAATCCAGACCACGTTCCTTCCCAACCATGCACTGCCTTAGGACCTGTGCCACCCCAGGCCCAGGTTGTAGCCGCACACAGTGAAAAACCAAGGGCAAGGGCTCCTTATTGGTTGAACTGCAGATTGTAGCTATACCAAAAACACACCTGTGCTAGCAGAGCTTCTCTTTGTCATTGAAACACACCCCAGGGGTTCATACGCTTTAACATATATAGGGTTCAATTTTTTTCTGAATCAAAATACTGTATGTGCTGATAAATGACTGCAAATTGTGGCCCTAAAAGACCATGAGAGGGAGGATGCCAGGACAGGACGTCCAGGCTACCAAGCCACAAGCCGAAGCTGGGAATGCTGTAGCTGGAACAGAAGTGGATCCTGAAACATTTGACTGAGCAGCTCATCAGTTCAGCTCTCTTTCGCTCCAGGCTAAGATTCCCATTAAAAGACACAGTCCTGTTCCTTGTACTGGCAAGTTTTGCAAGTTACCCACCCCCTGGCAGCAATACCCTCTCTGCCGGTACTGAGCTTTCTACCCTAACTCAGCACAGTGCTACGTTGAATGACAATGAGTGCATGTACATATTCATTAATGCACCATAGTTACTGTGCACTAGGTTTAGGACTTGGATAACCAATGCTGAGTAACTTATGCTGCTGCGCAGCTGCACCGGTGCGTGGGTTTTTTCAGGCAGCCTAATACTACTGCACAGTAGCATGGGTTTTGCCCGGCACCGTATTGCGCAGTGTTATTAGGCTACTGCACAGTTAACGTCTCATGGGGAAGCCCACACTGATGCCCTGTAAACTCCCATGACATCTCTCCTTAGAGATGAGCCGTATTTACTTTCCTCTCTGTTTAACAATTACTTCTTGACCCTTTAGCAAACAGAAGGCTTCAAGAAGCGATGGTTCACTATGGATGACCGGCGGCTGATGTATTTCAAAGATCCTCTGGTAAGGTGTCCGACTGCTCCCACAAAGAATAGCCATGGGCAGAGTTCAGTTTCATTGCAGGGAAAGAGAGGATACGTAGTTCCTCCCAGGGAGCACAACCCCAGTCAGCCATGTCTGGCACACAACAGCCTGTTTCCCCATTCTTCCCTGGCATGTCTACGAGCCCCCATTGGGATTTACCCAAGTCAGGCGCTTTTCAGTCTTTGTTACATCAGACTTTGCCTTTTGTCCCCTTCTCTGTGCAGTCACCTCAATGGTGGGTTGCACAAAGCATCCCGGGGAGTCAGTTGCTCAGTTCAGAAGGGCCTCGGTGTTTCACTTTTTAAAAGCCCAGCCCAAAACCTGATGAGCATTGCTGTCATCCTCACAAGGTCAGTCAGTATATCCACATGACACCGCTAGTAGTTTCTGGAGCAAGTAGAGGGGCAAAGCTACAAAAGGCTCAGTGGTGCCCACAAACCATCAAAAAAGCACTGTAAAGGCATCAATCCTTGCTACATGCCTAGGGAGCACCTGTGAAGATGTGATCCCCGCAAAGGGCTGAGCTTGACCTCGTTCCAGTGCAGTTACTCCTTGTTCATTCCCGGGGTTGAGAAGCAGCCTTGAAAAGATGCAAGGATCGAGCTCTGTGCCTTGTATCACTGAGCTGCTGCCAGTTTCACCCTCTACATACCAGCCCACGTACCGTTTTCTCTTTGTCTCGACTGACGTGTTCTGTGAGAGGTTCATTGTCCTTCAACCAGGCAACCGAACAGTGCTGTGTTTCCATTTCATGGTGCAAAGATTACATACATGCAGGCATACGCACTTAGTCGGACACGCAGGGCGACTTGTTAGTCTTCCTGCCTGAAAAAATAGCAGGCTCAAGACACTGGAAACGTAGCAGGGAAAATGTCAAGTTAGGAATATGTCAAAAATACCGGAAGAATTTGTGTAGCGTGCCGTTGGGAAGTCACTGTGCCACTGGGCGCAGTCCCTAAATGATGTGACTAGGATAACTGCACTGAACACAAGGAGGCAGCGAACGCCAGAGCCCGTGGAGCGGTGCTGTTTTGCATTCGCCGAAGATCTGCTTCACAGTCTCAGGTCTGCTACTTATTAACCAGGAGTTTGTGGGGAAGAGGTTGGAAGTGGGAGATGTAAGCTTCTGCAGCAGGGCTCCTTAGAAGGAGGCGGAGACGCACAACGCGTCTGGATTTTAAACACCCGCAGGTTGCAGCCCAGGGGTTTGGTTTGGCGCATTAAGTTACAAGTGATTTAACAAAAATCGCCATAGCAGATTCATAATATTTTTTGGGGGGGGAAGGTCTAACCTCAGAAGTTGATTTCACACACACTTCTCTCCTTTGATGTGGCAGGCAGAACAGCCATTACCACGCACTGAATGACCCACATTCCCCAGCTCACCTTGAAAAGGAGCTACGTTTTGCAAGCGCTCTGAAGTCATTTATTTGTCATCTTGCAGGATGCCTTTGCTAGAGGGGAAGTTTTTATTGGAAGCAAGGAAAACAGCTACAAGGTCCTGGAAGGACTCCCACCGTCCACCCAGGGAAATCACTGGCAGCACGGAATAACGATCGTGACCCCAGACAGAAAATTTCTCTTTGCTTGCGAGACGGAAAACGATCAGCTAGAATGGATTACAACTTTCCAGAAAGTTATCAGCAGGCCAATGCTGCCTCAGGAATACGCAGGTGAGTCGTCTCACCGGGCTGACGGCTTTGGTAGACACAGTCCTTCACATGAGAGACGAGGGAGACAGCAGAGATGGGGAGCCTCGCACCTCATCCTCAAACCTGGTCTGCATAAGGCGGCTTCCTCAGGGGCTGTCACTTCTGTGCCCGTACCCCATCCCTCTGTCTCCCTAGGTAAGTGGACTGCAAACTCTTTAGACCAGGTTGTCTCTTGCCCTGTGAGTGTTCAGTGACCCCCACCGAGTGATCTCTGATAATAACAGCCACTCTCACCTGAATTGGTACAGCAGTGTTGGCATCTGATTGATGGGACGTGGGAGAGAACATGTCTGTGGCTCTCCTGGGGCACCTACCAGGCCAGAGCGGAGACCCACGAGCGGGGAGCTCTGTCGTGCTTTTCCTGCTCTTCATGTCTGGCTCTGGCACCTCTCGTGCACATTGGAGACGGAGCTTATAAATGACTGTCCATGGGAGCCCCGCTTTACGATGGTGCTTACGGCCTGTCATGGGGTCTTGTCTGCCCTGGGAAATATAATCATGCTTGCAGTCAGTGCTGAGCAGTAGAGCCGACCGACGGGATCCCGGCAGGTTCGTGCCGACAAACACAACTCACGTTCAGCATTGTGTCAGCTGGTGCCGAAGTTTTGCCACAACCTGCTGACACCATGGGAAGTGTGACTTGTTCTTGTCTGAGCGTCACATCATGAACGCGGTCCTTTCTGGTTGTGTTTCTAACTGCCCGGTACTGGCCCAGCCATGGGTAACACTCACTCCAGGCTGGACCAGGTTGGGGAATGGATCGCAAAGGACAGCATTGTCGCTTGTTCTAACACGAGCTCTGTTGTCGGCTTTTTATTTCAGTGGAAGCCCATTTCAAGCATAAACCTTAGACAGGACTGTCTGGGCGGACCTAAGGAACGAGATTCTGTTTACAACACAACGTGGTTTTATTTGAAATGTAAAAATTAATAATAATAATAATTACAAGCCGTCATTCACCTAATCATGTTGGAAGGCAAGAAGGGAGCACTTCACGGCAGAAGCAATGGAGAAGCTGCTGAGCCATAGGAAAGCAAGTTGGACACTTGTCTAGGTAGGCACAGCCGGGCTTGTTTTCGGCCTCCCCGGTGCACCTCCGTAGACGACATCTCCGTGTGCAACCATTTTGTGTATCTCACTACATTAGGTAAGGAATTACCACAAAGACTGAGCAAGTTGTCAATATAGTAGACTCTGAACAATGTGCAGCAGGATGCCCCTTGGCCTGTGCTAACCTGTAATAACACAACCTGTCCTCTCTGGTCTGGGAAGGCCGTGTTCAATGAGTTTGGATGGACTCCGTAAGTAGTATTTTCACAGGGTGGCAACAGATGACTTACCATTCACAATATACCCTAGAGGTGTGATGTTTGTCCACCTGGAAACGTGGTCAATGGCTAGAAAATGGTAAAACCTAAAAGGTTTTCTGTGAAAAAATGAAACTCAGCTTGTGATGCAAGGAAAGAAAGTTCTTTATATATCCTCTGTAGAAACCTTCTTAAGCTACCATTTCAACAACCAGTTAGACTAATGGTGGCTGGGTTTTGTTTGCTTGACTTTCACCTCCTGCGAAGTTCCAGTAGTTCAGACGTGAGATGGATACATGATTTGATCCTAGTTTTGGATCTGAACTTTCCCAGAATTTGGGGCCGTCTGGACCAGTTACTGTCCCGAGGGCAAACTGGTAAAGTCCTGATCCAAAAAACAAATTCCCTTCGAATTCACATCAGGTGCTTTGCTCTGCATCTTTCGTCTCAGCACACGTAGTTTTTGGCATTTCTGCTCCCTATGGGCTAGTGGATTTGAATCCAGCAGGCTTTTCTTGAAGCTCTCGCTGTCCTGAGTGTCCTCAACAACACATTTTCTCATGTCGCAAAAGACGGGGGATTTTCAGAAACTGTGAAGTCCTAAGAGACTACAGAGCTGAAGCTTAAAACACAGCGGAAAAAGACATTACCTTTTAGTGCAGGGAAGCATGAATTATAAAGAGTAGGGGTCAATGTGATGCATCAGAAAGCAGTATTACACGTTCTGCTGGTTTTGGCTGGTACTAATGCCCTAAAAATAAGGAACCTGAATATGACTCTTAAGGTGTTTAACATAAGGCTCCCAGTCATAAATTTCCTCGGTATTATGGCACATGGGCAGTATATTCTAGACAGTCTCCCAAATGCAACCTTTTTAATTCTGTTTCATGCTTAAGGTTGATGGTAAGGAAACAGTTTGCCAAGAAACCCTCTCGATGCCAAAGCATAGGGTAGGCACTGTGTAGAGTGTCGTTCTGTACCAGGACCCCTCACCGACGCCAGGAACATTTGCCCCAGACCCCTGCAGTGCACTTCGGAGGGAAGATCTGTGCCAGACCTCGGCCATGACCCATGACTAACTTGATTTGCATCCCTTTTGACTCTACTGGGTGGGCAAGGGATGCAGGACTAGGAGGGCATTTAGGACATACAGCGTGAATCTGTGCAGGGACCAACGTCCCTGAAGCCAGTTCACTCCTTCACGCAATTCCTTCCGTGTTGCTAGTGTCATAACCTGCTAACGGTCTCTCAGTGTTTCTTTCGAGATGGAAGGGCTGAGCTGAAAGAGATGCTAGCTAGAAGCAAAGGGCTGTACCCGTTGCAGTGCCAGATGTCTTTACAATGTACAGTAAAAGCACGCGACTGCCATGACTTGAAGAAAACTGCATGTGCACTTTGTAGGGAGCTCGCACAAAGTGGAATTTGAAACGGCTCCAGCTTACGTGGTCTTGTGATGTGTAGATGTTGCTAATGACTGATTCTCAACATGTCATACAGGTGAGGTCCAAATAATTTAACGTAGGCGAACGCCACGCCTTGTAAGCGATGATAACTTATACCGCAGGGGAGTGTGCGGAAGTGGGAGCGGTTCCAGCAATCAGAGTTGTTGGCCTCATTAATTGCTCGCCAAAGTGCACACCCAAGAAGTGCCCATTACTGACAGAGGAATGTCGATGCGGGGAAAGCCCGGCCTTTCCCCACGCACCACGTCCAGCTGGGGCCAGGGGAGACAGGCCCATCAGGAATGACAGTGGCAGCAGGCTGGCGTTTTAGCTTTATGCAGTGGACAGGGAGAATCCGGCCCTGACTCAGACACTAACCGGACACAAAAATCAAAGCCCCGCATGCACAAACATTGCTGCTCTGAGACCACTCCTAATTATAGCAGCCTTTCAGTTTGGTCACGGAGAGACCGCGGCATGGAAACAGGGAGGTCGGGCGGTCTTCTCCCAGCATTGTCATGTCCACAGCAGGGCGAGGGGCAGCAGCATATTAGTGACACGTATCCCCCACCCCTACCAAGCCTACGAGTCTCCCAGTGACCATATTCCAGGCTCGGGGCTTTTTTTACCCTCTCCGCTCAGCCTTGTGCAGGTCCCCTTTCTTTATTTGCTCCTCACTGCCAGTCCAGAGGCCCAGCATGAGGGTTTTGGGACCACTTACGTCCTCTGCAGAGGGCTTCAGTACACTGTCACTGATGCACAGGCCTTCGGGGTTGCACAATGCAAGTGTACTCAGCCTTATTACATGGTAGAGGAAGGGACCGTGGAGCGTGCAGGGGAGGGAAGGACAGCATTGCAAAATGGATCCGGAGGGGCTCCCCCGTGGCGCAGGTCGGGTGTGCGGAGATGCTCTTCTGTTGCCACTGCTTAGACTCCTAGAAAAACAGGGCTGGAAGGGTCTTCGGGAGATCACCTAGTCTAACCGCCTGCTCAAGGGAGGATCGTCCCAATCCAAACTGCCCTGTTCTTACAAACACCAGGGAAATCGTCAGCCACAACTGCTGGGCACAATGCCCTGCACGTAAGAAATGCCCTTTAATGTGCTGCAGGTAAATCAGTGTCCTGCCTGCCCGGCACTTGGTTCAGCTCCAGAGGCAGGGATTTTGGCACGCGCTCTGCTTTTCACAGCACCCAGTCCAGAAACAGGCCGTTGACCCGGGGTGTGAGGGGAGGAGAGGGGGTCCCAGCCTGGGAGATCCAGCTGTTGGACTAACGCAAGCCACTTAGCGTCAATGGAAAGGCTGGGTTGCCATGTCCGGGTTTCACAGAAGATGGATGACGGGAAGGGAAGGAGAAGTAGGGAGTGCCTGTGGGGCCATTGACACGGGCTCAGTCGGGCATTAACCCTGCCTCCAGATCTGAATTGAAGGTGTGATCCAGGCCGAGGACAGTCACTCGTTCCAGCCAGATTGTCACCGAAGTGGTTGCACTCTCGCCGCAGCCTGCAGAGGAAGCTGGGCCGGCGGTGGGGGCGAAGCCAAGGAAGAGCGGAGGGCGAGGGTGATGTGTGCTCTGCTCTTGGCTCGTACCCCAGCTCTCTTCAGTCCCCTTCAACCTGCCAAACTGCCCCCTTTGTCTCTCCCTTCTCCCTGGCTCGGACTAGACCATCAAATCCAGGCACTTTCCCTCCCATCCACGCGCCGCCTTCGGACCTGCGTCACCCCGGCCCCCAGTTGTAGCCGCACACAGTGAAAAACCAGGGGCAAGGGCTCCTTATTGGTTGAGCTGCAGATTGTAGCTGCACCAAAGCCACACCTGTGCTAGCAGAGCTTCTCTTTGTCATTGAAACACGCCCCAGGGGTTCATACACTTTAACATATATAGGGTTCAGTGTTTTTCTGAATCAGAATACTGTATGTGCTGATAAATGACTGCAGATCGTGGCCCTAAAAGACCATGAGAGGGAGGATGCCAGGACAGGACGTCCGGGCTACCAAGGCACAAGCCGAAGCTGGGAGTGCTGTAGCTGGAACAGAAGTGGATCCTGAAACGTTTGACTGAGCAGCTCATCAGCTCACCCGCTCTGTCACTCCACCCTAAAACTCCCGTTAAAAGATACGGTCCTGTTTGTTATACTGGCACAGGCCAGTCCTGCAGGAACAGGCTCTTGGTGCATAATCTCTTTAGGGCAGAGCTATGTCATGGGCATGCCAGGCACGGCATCCTTCCCGAGGAACACGAGCTCCATGCCAGCCTGGCCCCCGGGGAGAAAGTGGGGCACGACATGTGCACTCCAGCTGTCCTCTGCTTTTAGTGCCTCTTGGGGCCTCGTCTGCTGGAGTGAGCTGGTGCAGGCAGTTATACAGGGGGCTGGCCCCGAAACACAAAGCTTGAAACGGTCTCTCCCTGCCCGTGCCCACCCCCACCCCACAAACCACACAGCTGAAGATTAAGCCCAGGAAAACACTCTCACCCCTGGCCCAACTTCCTCTTCAGGCTGCGGCGAGAGTGCAAGGACATCAGTGACAATTTGGCTGGAAGGAGTGGCTGTCGTTGGCCCGGATCACGCTTTCCTCGCAGATCTGGAGGCAGGGTTAATGCCCGACCGAGCCCGGGCCAATGGCCCCACGAGAATGACTCCTGTGAAGACTTAGAGGATCCGAGGACACGTGTCGTGTGCCACAGCAGTTTGTTGCGACAGATTTGCTGGCAGTAAGTGTTTGCTAGTGGTTGCCCCATTCGTTTCAGGGCAGGAACCCTGGGAGGTTTACTTCATATTACGCCAAGAGGTGATTTGGTTTAGTATTAGGGGGTCGGGAGATTTGAGCTTTCCTGTTCATTGATACCCATCTGTTAGCACCTCCAGATATTATACCCACTCATGCTTCCACAGCCCCTGGGCCAATGTTATATGAGCTTGCCTCCGCAAACTGGTTGTTGCACTTTTCCCCCCTAGAATCCTCCTTTTTTTTTGATTTTGCCAAAGCTGCTTAAAGTGACATTTCAACATGGTGCGATTCACGCCACGAAAGAAAACGGTGGGTGAGGAAAATCGAAATGGCCAGATGGGTAGTAGTGCTGTACGTAACCTGAAGTAATTCAAGGTGCCCACGTAAATAATGGGACAATACGGTGACGTGTCCAATGCATTTCTTAAGTTAGTGTTTGTAAAATGAAATCCATCTTGTCAGCTGTATACATTTGTTATGTCACTGGTAAGAAAATGATGGTACTAAATGTCATTCAAACCAATAAATTATTATGTCAAATCAACGGAACAAGTGTGCTGGTAAGTCTGCGGCACAAATCACGTGGCATGAAGGATGCAGTTCAAGTGCGACCTGTCCACTGCCCGCCTAGCGTTGCTAACACACCCAACGTTTGCAGAATTAAAGGAGGCTATTTCTCCGCTGCCTCGTACAGCGTTCATAACTGACTTCACTTGGGCAAAACTAGTGTTTGCTTACGAAGCCTGCCCCCACTCCTCGACCCAGTCTCAAAGCAGGACGAGCTGCTAAATTTGCTAGCTAGACAGCAATGCGAGGCTGAAAACCCGGGCTTTTAGATAACAAGTACGTGGGGAGACGCATCCCCACCATCTCAGGCCATGAGTCAGTTTTTCTTCCGCTGTGAGCACTGTTTCCAGCTGGCGCTGCGCATCGTGTTGGCACCTGTTCCCCACACGGCTATGCCAATAGGAGCCAAGGTGCTAAGCTGGCCAGATGCAGTGTGGGTAGTTAATTGCCTGCCTTCTAGCTAGGTAGACATGGCAGTGCCCTTCGCTTCCCATTGCCCAGAGTTGGCACTGGGGGGTGAAGCAGCTTGAAGAGGCCTTGGGATAAAAGGCGCAATATGAACGTAAGATTTTTTTTTAAATTAAAAACCCCCGAGGCTGAGAACGTACCGAGCTCTCTAACAGAGCATCCCGGGTACCAGGATGCGCTTGAACGTGCAACACGTGGTCCCTGCTGCATGCTGGCTTGCTAGCTGTCGAGCCTGGCCGAAGCGCTGTCATCAACCAGTGGAGCGCTAATGAATGAGCCCCTGGGGGTGTCAGGCTATTCTGCAGTCAATCAGCTTCACATTCAAATAGCAAAATCTAGCTCTAAGTTAGAAGATCCTGATTTCTCCCAAGGAAAACTGTGTTGGGCCAAGCTGACCTTCCCAACCTTACTCCAAGAGCTGTTCTCTGTGGCATCTTGCCTGCTCAACAGTGCAAGGCCAAAGAGCCCGCATAACCAAGCTGCTTGATGCCTGGGTGGATCTAGGTGGCAGGTGAGACGGGGTGTGATGATTACTCCCCTTCTGTGACTTGCTGTCCAATACAAAGTTTTCCTCCCTTCTGTTCACTACTCAAAAGCCAAGATGGGTCACGTGCGTCAGTGAAAGAGTGGAGCAAGCACTATGCCTTCTGCAGGCTCGTTGCCCACTGGGTGCGTGGTGGCTGCAAAGTGTCGCATGACTTCCTGGGCATGAAGATGAGCCCACTTGCTGTGGGCTCAGGTGGGGAGGAGTGTCAGCCCCACTGTTATTTCTGGGTCTCAGGCAGCTCTGGGATTGCCGGCAGTGTTTATTAGCATAGACCCTTAATCAAGCAAGTGATGATGATGAAGGCGCTATGCTAATCGAGCCCTCAAGAGCCCGCGTCCCAGAATGCACTGAGCTCCTCTGCGCCCTTTTGCTGTACAAACGATGACCCTGTGCTCGGATCTCAAAAAGACTAATAAGTTCCTACTCCAAAATGCAAGCAATCAGGAGATGCTGCGGGTCACCCCCACAGTTGGGAAGGCCAGTGCTTTCGCTGGGGAAGGGGTGACTCCAAGTCCAGCAGCGCTCAGGGTAGTCCTGCCTTGCTCACCCCCAGCTCACTCCCTGGCTCGGTGTGGTCTCTTCTCCACGACGGCAGCTTGCTTACGTATCATACCACAATAGAGAGTTGCTGTTTATTTGTATTAGCTGTGCATTGTGTCTCATCATGCCACTTCTCTGCTTGTCCCTAAGAACTGCCTCTCACTTCTGATACGTAGCACGTATAGGCTTTCCGGCACATGCGTGTAGCAAAGCGCTGGCGCCGGCTGGCATCTGATGCACCTGTGGCTAATGCACACCTCCCATTCACTCAAGTGACACTACAGCGCTTCCCGATGAGGGGGTGAGAGGCACGCACCGCCGTGCCTGAACACCGAGGCGCTGGCACTAGCCAGCTGGCATTTTGCTTTCACTTTACAAAATAAGCCAGTGGTATCTGCTGAGAGGAGCTATGGGCCAACGAGGGGTCACCTCTGTGCACACCACTATTAACATGAGCGATCGTGTTGGTGAGGAAAGGGGCCAAGGCTGAGGTCTGGTGACCTGGCATCACGGAGCTGGAGCCTCACTACTGCCTGTAGCCAGGAGGCCTCATTTCTCCTGCTACAGCCCAAGGCTGCCTGGGACACAAGTGCTCGGCAGGGTCCAGGCGCAGCACTTGAAGGGCTTGGCCGCGGCCGCATCACCAGCACCAAGCTGCAACCTCTGGGTGTGAGGTGGCTGCTCCACGTGAGGGTGCAAAGCACTGCCTAAGGTCCCCAGCTCAGGCCGGAGGCTCCTGTGCTAGATGCTGCGTGGGGAGGAGCGGGGCAGACAGCGTGAGAGAAAGAGCCACGTGCCTTGCTCTGAAGAGGCTGCAACAGTAGCATACCTGGGGTTGGAGGTGACCAGGGCAGCAACCCCCGGTGCCACCTTGCCTGGGCAGGGGAGAAGTGGCGGATGCTGCAGCCAGCCTGGCAGGAGCTGGTGCTGCCCCCGGCAGGACCTGCACCTCTGGGGCATAGTGAGCACCACAGCAGCAGGTTGCTTGAAGGCACAGCCCAAGGCAGCGAGCCTGCCACCTGCCCCAGTGCACTGCCCCGGTGGATGCACCATTCAGCCATCGCCGCCCTGTAATGCCCGCTTTTTTTTTTTGTACAGCGCAGTCGCACAATGAGCAGAAGGCACCAGGGGAGGGTTTAAACATCTCCTCTGCCTTGTCTTCCCACCATCTGGGTTGCATATCACAGGTCCTCCTTTGGACCGCTGCCTTGGCTTGTTGTTTACGCAAGTTAGTTGCTTGGCACTGATGCCATTCGGCCACGCTCAAACAGCCTTGCACTTGCAGGCGGTCAACTCTTGGATCCCCCC
>NW_017728927.1:14646329-14667615 GCF_001723895.1 Crocodylus porosus
ATGGTGGGAGCCCTTTCCCAGTACCTGCCACTGTCACCTGGCGCAGGTGCTGTGGCTGCTCCCCCACCCAGCCCTGCCCTTTGCAGGCATATGCTGCAGCCACACAGCGCTGCTGGCAGGCCCCTGGGACCCTGGCGTCATGTCTGCTGCCTGGCCTGGCTCCGCTGTGGCTGGCCGCCGGGCTGAGCGGGCAGGAAGGCTATTTGGCCTCATGCCACTAATGCTTGTGTGACTGGCACCAGCTGCAGCCCGCCCGCTGCGTGCATGCAGCCTGTGCCTGCAGGGGCAGCACCATGGCAGAGTGCCCCCTCCCGCTAGAGCCAGGCTGCCGGGCAGGGCCAGCCCAGGCCCACACATCAGCGTGGGTTATGGGCTCAGCCGCAGTTTATCCAGCAGATGGCTGAGGCAGCGTGCCCAGATGGGTCACCCTGAAGCCAGACGCACGCGACTTTGTCGTGCTCCTCCCTCCCCCAGCTCTACGTGGGTCCCGGCAAGGACGCAGTGCCCTTGCTGTGACAGCTCCTCAACAGCTCCATAAACGGCACCCATGGGAAGAGCTTCTCATTAGCAGTCCCGCGCTCCTGCCTTTGCTGGCAGGCCCAGCCAGGCTCCTCTCTGGCTAAGCAGGGCTTCACCCCAGGCAAACTGGCTTCCTCGAGCCCAGCTTTGCCCTTGCTTTGTAGTTCAAGCCACTGCTGGGGGGAAGCGGGGCTGGAGCTGGGCGCAGGCCCCAGGTGCTGATCGGGCAAGGACAGGCCTTTGGCACACCGCTTCAGGAGCTGGAGGACGAAGTGCCGTGCTGCGCCAAGCATGCCCGTCGTGCAGCAACTTGCCCTAGGTTCAGCCTCTGGCTTGGATGCTGAGTCCAGTCGTGACGCTCAGCCCTCCGTGCTGTGCCATGCAGGGGCTCCCCGAGAGCTCACCGGGCAGGGCCGCTGGCCTAGCAAGGGAGGCACAGAGCCGTGCGCCCAGGGCCCCACTGCCAGGCCATGCCAGGAGCAGGACTCGAACCCCCATTGCCTAACTCTGAATCTTAATGTTAGCTCATGAGGCCGCTGAAGCCAGTGTTGATGGTGGGGCAGGTCTGACATCTGCCTCTCTAGGTCACTCAGTAAATGCTAGACCTAGGTGCACGCGGCGCTTCATTTGGACTCCAGGAAGGCAGCAGCCGCCACGTGGCCTCCGCCCTGAACACAGCCTTTTCCCCACGAAGTAGAGGGCACACGCCAGCCCCCACTCCTGCACCGGCCTGGGCCACAGGGGAGCAGGTGAGCCCCCCGAAAAGCCCTTGAGAGCGAGCGGGTACGAAAGAGCCAAGCCCTGTGCTGTGCTCCAGGCCTCGGGATGTTCAGCTGCATTTGCAGGGCGGTCGCCTGCTTCAGTGATGCTCATCCTCCGTGGGGGATTCACCGCACCAGCCAAGGAGCTGGGCTCAGGGGTTTGAAGCAGCAAGGTTTGGGGACGCTGTGAGTAATGCTCCCCCTGAATGCAGAAGCCTGGATGCAGGGGGCTTCCCAGCCCTGTAGCCTGCACGGTAAGAGCAGCGAGTGGCCCCTGGGATACGATACAAGCACCTCAGCTTGCTCCCAGCAGTTAACAGGCAGCTTCTGCCATCCAGACTTAGCAAGCACAAGTCACTTCTAGTGGATACTTCCAAAGAGCAGGGAGAAATCCCTAAAGAGGAGAAGCGACTTGCAAGGGGCAATCTTTCCCTCAGCCCTAGATAGGGCTGGAGGGAGCATAGGCGCAGGCGATGTCCTCCTCTCCCCTGCTGCCCTCCAGAAACCGTAGTCCCTTCACTTGGTCCCACGCCACAGTCTCAAACGCTCCCTTTCAGCAGCACCTACTGGCAGCCCGGAGCAGAGCAACGGCTGCCTTGCCTTTCCCTCCAGCTCTCAAGGTTGTCAAACCAGGGCTCAGAGCTGGCTGGCTGTAGGGGTTTCTCCCACTTACAGTTAAAAAAAAAAAAAAAAAAATCCCAACTGCTAAATGTCAGCAAGCAGTGGGAGTGTAATTGTGACTCTGAATCAGCACCAGCACCAGCACCAGCACCCCCATCCTGGTGCTGGAGCTATTCAGGTTGAGCCCAGACAAAGAGTGCACGAGTGCATCTTCCCTGCAAGCGTGCCAGGCCTGAACGTGCTCTGTACAACCCTCGCGGGCGGGCGGCCTGTGGTAGAGGCAAGCCCACGGCTCTCCGAGTCGGTGGCAGTGCAGAAGCACAGGGCTGTTTCACTAGCCCCCGGAGCAGTGCCCAGGGGAGAGCAGGGTCTAGTGGTGCGGCTAAAGACCACAGCAAGGCTGTCGCCCTGTTTTCCCCCCCAACATCCAGCACGTGGAGGGTAAATGAGTTCCTTCATCGCCTACTTACGGACAGGGATTAGGCCTTATTTGAAGCACCCTTAAGATGGCTCTGAGCTTCAGTCCTCTGTTGCCCTCTCCCGAGCTTGTCCTGGGATCCAGAGGGTGCAACCATGATGTACAGCTACCTTGACCTGCCCACGTCCAGCACTGGGCATGGCTCTGCCGAGCGACACGATTCAACCCAGTCATTTGCCTCCAAGCCAGGCGGCCACAGCAAGCCTAGCCAAAGGAAGCAGGCTGTGTAGCTAAAAAAGGAGTCAGGAAGCACAGCAGTTAAAACTCCCAGCAGCTAAACAGACTTGGTCACATTCCACATCCTGTTTAGCTTCAGGGAACAGGCTCTGCAGGATAAGCAGCAATAGATTTAGGCCTGTTTTAACTGTAATGAAAACACCAGACCAGAGAGATCGCTCACAGAGAGGCAACAACTGGAGAACTTGGACATTTTGCCCATTCTTGCCCCTCTAGGATGTGAATACAGGTCTCCCATCCCCACCGCATGCCCAAAGGGCAGGATCTCAGGTACTCTGGGGCGTGATCCCAGATGCTTGTTGATCTAGGGAGAGCAAGCAAGAGCCTGGCATGATGGGTTGTGGCTTTTGTTGCAACATTTCTGTTTTAAACATGTTCCTGTTATGATAATGTGGTGTGCCTCAGTTTCCCTGGTTAGCTTGCACACAGGGAAAACGGGCCCCTGCTAAGTCTTAGAGCTGCTATGGGGGGACAAGACAAAATGACTCTTCAGCATCAACCGACTTGGGGAGGTTGGAGGGTCCAGGGGAGCAAGAGACATAATCTGACAATAGCCAGAGCATTGAACAGAGGCTGGCAGGGGGTGAACAGCTGAGCAGTTTTGGGGCACGTGGTTGGGCGGACCAGAGGACTTCTCAGGGCTGGCCTAGGGCCAGAGAGACCAGGGACAGAGACCCTGGGGTTGAGCAGCTTTGGCCTCAGTAAACACTTCTAGCAGAGGAGCAAGTCTTGGTGCTTGGAACTGGAGGGCATGCTTCACCCAGCAAGAGCAAATCCCCCGGTCGGGAGCAGAACTGGAGGCAAGCTCCTCCGCCGGGGCCAAGAAGAGCCAGGGACTCAAAGCCCAGGACATCAGGAGTTTTGAGGAGTCAGGGCTCCCCTGCCCACTCTGGAAGCCACGCCTGGGCTGGCTCAAAGGGGCACTTGGAAACCTGACAAGGCCACCAAAGTCCAGAGCAGGTGCCCCCTTCCAGAGGAAGGGCCCCTGGCTTTTGTCCAGTGCTTAACACACCAGCTGGACTTCCAGAACAGGTCATTACATAGAAAAGTGTGAGAGTGCCAGCAGGAGAATGAAACTCACCCTTACAACACCTAATGCCAGCCGGTTAGGACACTAGCCAGGAATGTGGAAGAGCTGGTTCAAGTCTCTGTTCCAAATTAGGCCTCATAGGGATTGAAAAGCAGGTCACACCATGTCTCAGAAGGTTGCTCCAACAACCGTCAGAGACGGACACAAGCAGAAACTAAGGTCCTTGGGTGTCTTCTCTGCAAGGCCTAATTCAGATCTGGGCGCCAGGAACACCACAGAACCACGTCCCATCTGGACATGCCACGGAGCTGCTTGAAGCCATAGTTCATCACCACGAGGAGCAGTAATGCATGTGGTTTCCAGGCACACACTTCAGCACGTATCAGGCAGCAGCTGAGTCAGATCCCTTGGCATGTGCATGCTGGAATGGAGCACCAAGCCACCACTTCCAGTGCTTCAGTCACTTTGTGTCTTTACTCACGAGGCAGCTGCGGAAGACTGCGTGCCACAGAGGTGAAGAGTTTGGAAGCAACCTTCTCTTTTGCTCTGCTACTATCATTTGGTTGAAGACTATTTCCCTGGCCTTGCCTGTCCTAGGAATAGAAAGTATATCAAACAGGTATCAGCTAAACATGGCAAATCCTAGTAGACAAGGCAGCTTGTCATTTTAACTTGTTAACTGGCTTCCCCCAGGGTTACCTCAACTAGCCATCAAAATTACAACTTGACATCAGATTACACTTGGATATTGATACATGCTCCTAGATCTAAGCTCACATATTCCACCCGTCTGTACTCGACCATCACAATCCTCTTTCAGGGATCACGCAGAATTTCAGAATATGCAGAGGCCTTAAGAAAGAGCCTACGCGGCATGCACGGGTTTGCCTGCGGGTAGGAGGGAGAAAGACTAACTGAACACAGAGTGTGGGTTATTTGCAAAGCGGGGCATCCAGTTCAAAACAGTCCCTTTCCCCCTTTCCTTGGTGCACAAAGTCACCTTTGAAAATGATGCTTCTGAAAAGATTTTAAATCGGGTAATGGACAGTTGCACAGCCCCGTTGGATTTTCCCAGCGGAGCTTTAAATTACATCAGCGCTAATGTTGGTAACTTCATGCACAGAGAGGTTGTAGCCAGAGATGCGAGAAAGGTTGCGTCTCCTCTCTGCCTGGCAGTGCACAAGTTACACTCATCATCTGAATCCGACTTCTGACTCTGCTAACAGGTAACGCATTGCAGCTGAAGTCAGCTCACGTTCCGGTCACCTGACAAGCCTGCTACCTGGTGCTGAAAGCGTACTCACCTTTTTGGAAGGTAAACAGGTTTCAGATCGATAAGCCCTCCTACACCATGCTCAGGTGACACTTAATATGCAATTTAATCCACGTGCCTTTGATTGGGTACCTTTCCAAAGGTACCAAAGGTAGAAAGAAAGCTATTGTAAATACTTCTTCAGACAAAATACACAAGGAAGTGCAAATACAGTCCACTTTCCTGACTTCCATGTCAAACTACGATATTGGGATGTAGAAGAAAAGGCTGCTGGCAAATTACAGCAAAGTGCAACCAGCAGTGATTTACAGGGATAGGAATGTTCTTGTAAAAGATTTTTAAGAGAAGGTAAAGCAAGGAGGGTAGCTGGACAGAATTCAGCTCCCTCCTAACACACTTTCTTTACAACATATCTCAGTGTGTTTTTAAAAAGCAGTCCTATCCGGAAATGAGCTGGTAAGGGAGCCAGTCAGATCCTCAATGCAATAAAATCCTCCCCATCACCTGCTATTACTGTACCTGACTCCGGCTGCACATACTTCACTCCTTAATCTTTAAAAAAAATACAGGGAATTAGACACCTCCCCCTCCCCCAACAGGTCCTAAATCTTCACATTTGGGGACACATCTGCAGGGAGAGTGCCATCCTCTGCCATTTTATGAAGGGATCAGAGCTCTTCCCACACCTCAAGAATTAGTACTGAGGGTGGATCAAAGGGCAGATCAGTGGGAGGTGAAAAGCGAGCGATTCAAAATACAAGCTTTCAGTCCAAACCAGAAAAAAAGCATTTTTATTCCACAATCAGCATCCATACAGAAAGCTATACTAGGATAGGAAAACTAGAGAATGCCCCTCTACCCCACTCCACCTTCTGCCTGCAGCTTCCCATGTCTCTCCCCATGTATCCATTCATACCTTCCCCTGAGCACAGAGATAAGTCTGCCTTGAGCAGGGGTTTGGCCTAATACCTCTGAAGACACCTTCCAGTCTGTCCTTGACTCCGATCCATGGTCTGTGCTGTGCATCTTGTCCCTCTCTATGGCACTCATCCACCTTCCCTAGAATCAGCCACCATTTCAGGACCAGGAGCATGAACCCATGGATTGCGTGCCTCCACAATCCCTCTCTCTCCAGTCTCTCGTCTCACTAAGAACTGGTTTTAAGGAACACAACCATCTGTGTATCTTTACCCCATGTTATGGCTTGGCCCAGTAGCTCCTCAGAGTTCATTTACAAAGGCTTAAAAACCAAGCTTAAATGGTGCTTTGCACAGGTCCGAAAGCAGTGCTGTACGAGGCTTTCCAAGGAAAAGGGAGGACGAGAAAAATCACTGGCTACCTGACACCAAGTTACAACTTCTCCCTGCCCAGGCCATCCGCAGGGAGTCAGAACCAGCTTTCCTCAGTCAGACGGAGAAGTACCAAACGGGGCAGCTCGTCCCTTCCAAATGTGGGCTGCGGGCAGCTTGTGTGGAGCAGATGGTCCGTTTTCCAGCACTTCAGGTGCTTCCTGAGCCTCTTCCCTCCCCAGACTAAACAAGTTGCTTCTTCATTCTTTAGACATCCCTCCCTAGTGAGGATCTTAACTCCGTCCTTAGCAGCCCTTCATATTGAAGCATGTTACCTAAGCCAACACAGACCCTTTCCCACCCAAAGCAATAAACCCTGTTAGGCCACAGTCATCTTCAGCCAAGACATTTTGGACCCGTGGCGAGACGCCATCAGGAACCTTTCAAGCAGCAGCAGCAGGTACACTGTAAGCCACCAAAACTCTTTCTTTTCCTCCTCACAAAAAACCTTCTTACAAACTATTTCCTGGTTAGACAATTCCCACTGAAACTCCATGACACTTTTCCTCCTTGCTCACATCTTTGTCACATATCTCACCATGAAATAAAATTGCCCAAAAGTATTCCCCCTTGTTCAGAGCAAACCAAATCCCATGAAGCCAAAGCCTTGAAAGAACAGAAGGGACAAGTAATCTTCATATCTGGCAATAAACACTCATGCCCTCTACAAAAACTTTCAAGTCCAGAGCCCCAAAACAATACTCTCTAATTTAACCTGGCAGGCAGACAGAAAAAGCTTAACCACCACCCTATCTGCTTTTAGCTTCATTTCAACAACTCCAGATACGTAAGTTATTAGGCCTCGGCACTACAGAGGCCACTGTTAAGGTTGTGTGTTAACAGTACAGATCCACTCCCCGTTTTCAATAAGGGTAACAAGCAGATCACCAAGAACTCAGGATTGTTGCGAAGCTCCACCTCCCAGATGTGGTGCACTGTGCGGAGAAGAGAGGGACAGAGAACGTGATAACTGTAGCCTCACCTCCCACACGCGTCTGTCCCCGCATTCGATCATACAGAGCCAGCTATCTGAACTGGAAGGCAGAGCCTTGGCTGGTGGAAGGCATGACGACACAACACTTCCCATGGCCTGCTTGACATCTGACTGACTACTTGTCAGTCTGTACTTGTAGCAATCATCAAAACTACTTTAACAGAGAACTCTCAATCCCTGGATGTAGGAGACAAGTCAGAGAAGAAAGCTGCACAACTGTTGGTCACGTTAAGGGAAGGAGTGCCTTAAACGGAAGACCTCCAAGCATGAGACTGTCAAAAACCAACAGTGCTGCCAATCCCAGTATAAAGTATTTATTTAATACTCAACAATTAACACAAAGTCTTCCTTTAAATTCTTATCTTTTTTTTTTTTTTTTTACAGTAAATAAAAATGTATTATTCCCCCCATGCATGATCAATGTGTATTAATCTAAGCCTTTTATTTTAAATGTGAAAAAATAAAGTGTTTCCCCCATTTCATCTTTTAATCATTCTGCTAACATCTGGTGCACTGCATTAAAAGGAGACAAGATGTAGAATTATGCCTACCGCATGGTTTGCAGTTATTTTAGGTATTTTTTATTTTTATTCTTTTTTATACAGAAAGTGTTAAATGAATCAATCACCCAATAAAAATAAATATTGTATCATAAAGAACCAAGAGTTTTCCAGTATCCCTTTTCTTTAAATAGAGTTGTGTTTCAAATGCGTGTGCTACTTGTAGTAAAAATGCCGTGGGTTTTGCTTGATTACAAAACCCCAGTCACCTTTCCACACTATCACAAACCTAAACTTAAAAAGACTCCATTCCAAAGAATAAAGCCATGTGCTAGAGGAGGTATTTTAGCTGCTGAGTGTATATGTATAAAATTACATGGCTAGGAGATTTTGACCCAATTAGTAGCCAATTGCCTACATTCAAATGATCCATTTTATTCAAACTACCTTTGATTAAATCAGGTACTTATGAGGAAATGTGGGCATAAGCTGCAGACTGATTTTAAATATTAAGAATTGTTCTTGATTGCACAAATTTTATGATTTGCTGCAACAGGAATTAATTTCAATGAGGACTTGTCTCTTGGTACTGAGATTTCTTAGATGTGCATCTTTAATTCTACTTTTTTGGCTCGTCTTGAAGTATTTTGGCACTGGGCTCTTAGATAAGCTATTCAGCCATTAACCCTGCCTTTCAAGACATTCCTTTGCGACATCAAAGGTTAAGCACTTTTCAGAATCATCTGAAAGAAAATTAGTTAAAAAATGTAGAGTAGCAAATCAATGTTTATGCTTTATTCATTGTGGAAAAGGGAATACTGCACTTGAAACCACAGAAGACCATATGTCAATATCGAGCTCACAGCCAACATATTGGAAATCTGTTAACAATAACTCCAATCAGTTCTTTTGGCTACTTTTTTTTTTTCTTTTTACATAAATAATATAGACCAAACATTATAAACATTTTAGCAACTTTCTTTAACAGAACTAAGGAGCCCTTTTAGTTGCTGAGAAACAATGGCCGGACTCAAATTCTGAAACTGTCTTTCGAGTTATCAAATTGTCAGATTCATGCAGCTCCCACTGAAGAAGAAAAAAAACAAAAAACAAAAAAAAACCCCAAACAAACAAACAAAAAAAGAATCAATCAAGTTCAATAGGACTGCTGTCTTCTTGACCATCTTCTGCTTCATCATCTTCTCCAGTTCCCATCAGACTGTTTAAAAGATTTCCTATAATTAAATATGGAATAGTTAAAAGATGCTTGAAATGCTAAGCTCTAATTTTAGAACATTGGTAGAATTATTTTATTTTCAAGTTTCTGTCACTGCAATGGAGTAGTTGATTGAAGAGAGAAAGAGGGAAAGCATTCCTCAAAACCAATGGCTTCACAGCAAGGCATCATCTATTTTATTATGCTCCTTTAATTAAAGTATTTAGCAATAAGAATAAATGATTGTCTTAGAAACAACCAACCAACCCACCCAACCTTTCTTGAAAGTACATGAAAAATCATTTAACCATTTATGCCAGAAATTAAGAGGTTACATAAGATCTCAGTATCCATTCCAAAAACTATTTATTAGGGCGTGAAATTTCGCTGGCTGTTTTAATTTGATACTGTTTTGACTCATTTCGAGCTTGAAACAGTAAAATCGAATTGAAACGAAGGGCTTTGAAATAGGCTCAAAACAAAATGAGGCTATTTGAAATGCTTCAAGAGTTTTGAAATGTTTCTAGTTTCGAAGCAGCCAGCAGCTATGTGGTGGGAGACAGGGGAGTACCAGGGGTGCGCTCCCAGCAGCTCTGCAGCCACATGCAGCTCAGCCGGGCACGAAGCCCTGGCTCTTCCTGCCTCCCGCAGGAAGCTAATCACAGTGCAGGGGAAGCGAACTAAGCCGGGCTCAGTTTCCCTCCCCAGCACTGCGAATGGGCTGGGGAAAGGAATTCAGCCCAGCCTGAGCCCAGCTGGGCTGAGTTCCCCAACCCGATCATAGGGCTGGGGAGGGGAAGTGAACGATCGGGCTCAGTTCCCTTCCCCAGCTCCCCAGTCCCAGGCGGCAGCACCCGGCTTCCCTCCTTCTTCTGGCAGGCAGATCATGGGCCCACAGCCCTGGGAGGACTAGCACAGTCACCGCAGCCCTCCCGGGGTTGAAGGCCCCCATCTGCCTGCCAGATGAGAGAGGCTGTTTCAAGCTTCCCCATTATAGCGAATGAGCGAAGTGCTGAAACAGCATCACCAGTTTGACGAAGCTAAACGGAACAGCGGTTCTGAATCGAAATGAAATTCGTAATGAAACGTTGTTCTGTTGAAACCTTGAAAGAAGAGTCGAAACGGAACTGTGCCATTTCACACAGCCCTACGACTTATCCGGATGGAAAGAAGAATATTTAATATAAGGAGCTACAATGGTCTAGAAAACCAGAGTAAAGTAGCCTTAAGTGACATTCACCTCCATAAAAAGACAGAGTATTTGAGTCTGTTTAAAAAGGGTACCCCAAGTTAAGGTAACTTCAGTGCTTAGCTTATTTACATAAATTTGCAAACAAGTACTTTACAAACTGGGATCCTTCCTGAATATGAAAACTTAGGGAAATCTATTTTATGAGGAACTGAACAACTGCAATTCTAGGGTCTCCAGTGGAATTTGTGGACAATTACCACTTTGAGTGATTAGGACCTAAAGAAAGATCTGAGGCATTAGAAGCTCAAGACATAAAACTAAGTGACTGCTGCCATGGTTTGCAGACCTCAGCTTTTACTGAATCAGCCTCCATTATCCCTGGAAGAATAATTTAAGGCACTGAAGGACAACAGACATATTGTATCATCTGCTTTGACTACAGCAGAGGAGTGAGTTTTGGAAAACATTACAAATGAAAGAAAACTAGTTTTCAGCAGTGTTCACATGCCTTCATCTCGCTTAAACCGAACAGCAAATTTCAAAATGCTGAACAACTATTACTGGATCAAGTTCAAGAATGAAGTTTAGGTACCAGTTAAAGGAACTCTAGAGACATTTGTGAACTGCAATGAATCAAAAAAGCTTCCTGAGGAACAGCTTAGTTCTTCTGAGAAAAGCACTGCAGTCAATGGTTTTGTAAATAATTAGGCTCAACTTGTTCCTTCTAATACATTTATAATCAAGATTAAATTAGATGTGTTTTTTTCTTCTTCCAATAAAGGTTTTTTATAAAAAACCCCAATGTTGTTTCTTCAGAAATATTGAAGTTATTTCTGTAGCATAGCTGTTACACTTCTCTTCCAAGAACCTAGCCAAAAAATTTCAGTATGAACATATCTTTTAAGAAATAAGTAATCCCGCTGAAGTCAATGGGAATACAAACACGCTCAAAATTAAGCATGGGCAAATCTTAGTGGGACCGAGGGAGCTGCTTTGCTATTTAATTTCAAATTTAAAAAATATGTACGTTTCTAGGGATATACAGGTATGCCTTCCATTTTTAGCATAAAATCACGACGCTACAAGCCATATAACAATGCACTTGCATGCATAACTGATTACTGCATATTTGATAATGGTAATTATTTTTTAGATTACCCTGTTCATTTCAAAGAAGCCACGCCTATTAAATTTAATAGATTAGGACATGTAAAAGAGGTTGATATACTTAAGTAACAGATTCTGTAAACAACTATTCTTTCAAACAAGACTATACATTTCATTGTTACAAATTACCTAGTAATCCTCCATAGGATGATGTTTGCTTGGGAGGAACTCCAAAGAAAAGCTGTCCTATTCTATCTAGATACTGCAATGACACACAAACATAGATAACATTAGCTACTGGGACATGTATAAATTATTACAGCAAGGGAAGAAAAGAAATCAAAGCCCAGAATTTCCTAGCAATGTATTTTGAGAATTTCTTTCTCCGATTTGTACTTAAAACATTAATTTTTTAAAATAAATCTACCAAAGACAAGTAAAATACTGTGCTTTATATTAATGAATAATCACGTCAGGGTAAATAAACTGTGCGACTAAAAAGAACATTCCATTAGTGTTTGCTGGTAACTATTATATTTGAAGAAACTGAAAGAAGTCATCTGTGTTGTACTTTACTGGGCTTCCCAGTTAAATACGGATGTGCTGCTGAGGCAGCTTATCTAAGCAAGTCTACTTGGCAGTGCTAAATCCCGTTCAGAACTACCGATAACTCACCTCATTATACATGGGATCTCTTTTCAGTGAGGGTTGATACTGTTCACACAATACTGTAAATACTGTTAGTTTTCCTCTAGGAAGGAAACAACACAATATGTAATCTTGGCAAAATGTAAACGTGAATTAAAACTAGAAGTAACGCACTATATCATACCCATCAACAGCTAGTAACAGAAACCAGATGAAATTTAGTAATGGCTGTACAAATGGTGGCCCCTTTTCTATTGAAGGATGTTTCTGTGTATATGTTGTAAAAACCACTGATGCACTGGTCTTATTCTTTAAGCAGAGAAATCTGAAAAGGAAAGCAAAATAGTAGAAGTTGAAATGATATTTATTAGTGCCGGAAAACCTGATTTTAAGCCAAGAACATAAGGTTAAAATGTCTGCTGACCTACGTTGAATTTACATAAGCAAGCTGAATTATGATCAACTGATTAATTAATAGTCAAGGCTCTATTAGCTGACAACGTACAGCTCTGGCAATCACGTAAAATAATCAGCCAGGGAGAAAATTGTTAAGCTACTTCAAAGAACAACCAGAACATGTAGATGTTAACATCAGTTACGCTGATCTCTGCTCAGGAGGGAGAAAAAAGCAGCGATCAATCCATCTAAAGCAGGATATACAGCAATTCTCACCCAACCTTATTCACCTTTTACCACAGTGCATGAAAACTGATTACAGCGGATGCTGCTTTTATTGCATAATTGAAAATAATTGCATATCACCAAAAATTCACTTTACTGGAGTAAAAATGCAATCTAAGTGATATTCCATCTTCTCAAATATCCGTAATATCCATCATCATTAGGTTCTCTTACCCCAGAATGATCAAACAATTTCCTTCAAATACTGCCAGCACCTCAGAGTGCTGCAATATTGGAAGATCCAATAAATTCTGTATATTTTGTGTCTGAATGACTGCAACTCTTGTGCTTAGTAAATGCAGTCAAATTTCCAGCAAGATGCACTAACTTACTGGGAACCTTTTGCTTAGGAAGCAAAGCTTGTTTGCAAGGGTTGAGTTGGCTGTCATGAGAGATCTCATTTTCAATTGTGTGCTGACTTCCAAAACTGGACTCTTAGATGTAATAGGTTTTTAAATTCACTGCGTACTGTTGACCAGGTGCCGCAACACTGATTTTTCACATGATCATAGCTTGAAGTAAATCCACATATGTTGCAAGATTTAATCTGGTTAAAGATCTAGGCCAGTAAAAGATTTAGTTGCATTTCTGTATAAATACTGCATGACATAATGCACCTTATGAAACTTTTCCAGCACACGCAATTGCTCTGAAAGCTGGAACTCCCCTGCATGTAGCAGAACCTCATAAAGGAACTGCTTCGGTTTGATGCTCGTTGAATGACACGTAACAGAAAGACGATGTCCAAGAAATGCTTCAGTACAGCAAAAGCTGCTTTGTCAACTGCACAGCCCACTCAAAATGTGATTAAGACTAAAACAGTGGGCCATTTTTATACTGACTCAGATAAAGTCAAGCATCTGAAAGTGTATTAGGCTGAACAGAGTTAAAATGGATGCTGTGCATTTGACATGTAACAACTTATAAATCTATGTAATAAATTGTACTAAAGCATCAGAAAGGAACAAGCAGGTCCCTTAATGGAAGCACCTGATCACTGACTACCTCTGGACCACCTCTGACCACATGCAACAGCACAAAAGGGATCATTCTTCTACTGGGAGCCTGAGGCAGAGCCTTTGTATTTGCATGTAGGCCAGTACAAATAAGCCCCAGTCCTGGCCTGGACTGCAGCATTAAACACACGTAAATACATTTCAGTGTCGTGTTTGTGGGAACAGAGACAAAGAAAATAAACACAATACACTGCTGTCTTTAATGTTACAAAGGAAGCTTCTTAGCAACTGGAGGAAAACCTTTATTTTGGTGATGAGGATGCTGCTTCTTGGATTCACATGGGTTGATTTAGTTTTCCTGTTTAGCACAAATTTACACCTTCCCCATTAGTCCTTTTAATCAACATATCTACTGTGTAAAGTTTTTCCATCTGATGAACTACAAAAAAGGGCTTAAAAACTCTATTCACAAATCTTTTGCAGGGAACATATTTAACCAACAGTTGCCCTAACTAGAGCCCTGCGGCCAATGCAATGCAGAATTCAAATCATATTATCAAGCATTTTGATAACAAACGTTGTGGAATACCTACTGCAAGACTGCCTGAGCTACAAACATGTCCACCTCACTGCGATATCCCCGGGATGAGGAATATTCTACTAGCATATTAGCACAACCTTCGCCATCTGAGGAGTGCAAGAAGTGATACCGGGATTCACAATAGTTTTGCTCTACAAAAGAAAAGAAAACAGCTAAGAAATTAGTGTTACATTTCACCCCAAAACATTGGCTAGGTTTATGCCTTTTCCAAAGAGATGTGCCATTCAAGGCCTGTATAAACACACAGGATTTCTATCCAGCACAAACATGGAGATGGTCTAATGAGGATGGTCACTTTGCTACTAACACTAAACAATTTACTTGGGAGGCAAGGCAATAAACTACTATCTGAAATATATTTTAAATCAGTGATATCACTGAATACAGTTTTCTACAGGTCTTGTTTCTCAAAAACACTCAATTACCATCTTGATTATTGTTATTAGCATTTAACGCATTACAGTCAGTCAAAGGGAAGGAAAAGTTCTTCCTGAAACATACATGCTATAAACTTAAATGCCATAGTTTCCCTGAAGTGTGGGGAGAGATGGTTTATCTGAATTTTGGTCTGACATACCCCCACACTCAGACATGGATTATTTCTATACTGGAGAACAGAAAGGGGAAATAGAAGGAGTTATGCCAATTTAAAAACAAAAAAGGATTGGAAAATGTTTGCTTGAACTTTGATGTAAAACACTTCTCAAGACAACAGTGGTGATAAGTCAGAAGGCATAAAAATCAGAGCCTGCTTAGAACCAGGCAGTCCTAGGTTAAAAACCTGCAAATCAGGGGATGACCAACAACAAAAACGTACACGTTTTAATTTGTAGATGCAAACTATGTCCCTGGCTCCAGATAGAGGATGTTCACTTTCAAGAACTACTTCCTTTCCCAATTGCCTTCTGGGGCCTCAAGGAAAAAAAAAAAAAAAAGCTTATGTTTTCAGAGAAGTTCTCACTCTGTGGTTGCCAGCACCCTTTAAAAAGCCACCCAATTAGTCATAAAATGACTGAGACAAAATGTGAACGAGCACCAGTAAACATTACTATGAGACCAACATCATTCCACAGCTGTGGAAGAGCCTGACTTCCTCCTCTTTTTTTTTTTTTTTTTTTAAAGCACCTAACAAACCCAGGTTGGTTGATAAGAAACCCACAAAAAAGGAAAATTCTGTTAATTCACGTATAATGCAATCTAAAATTGAAACTGCACTCGTTAACAATGATTGAAATAACACAACTCTGTCAGGTTTAACATCTGGTAGCTTTCAGATATTGTACAGGTCAGTCAATTTTTTACTTATTGCAGATCAGAAACCTGATGACTATTGGGAAGTGCTGCTAATGATGATTAAAAAAAAAAAAAAAAAAAAGCAGCAGACTCTGAAATACTTTCTAATCCAAGTCATTTTAATCTCTGTTAAAACTAACCCAGGCTTTGAAGAGGATTCAAGGGAAGCCCTCACTTTGCGCTCTTCTCTTAAGAGAGGTTCATCAAATAACATTTTAACTTACACAGTGATAAGAACACAGAATCAACTCAGGAAGACCAGAAATGAAATGACTGTGCCTGTAGCTTGTTCCTACCTTTCCACAATGTGATGGCTAGTAACTGATGTAATTTTGGGTGACCGAGTTTTCCTGACCCACCGCTGGACCATTTCAGTGCTCTGGATACAAAAGCCACTCTTTCAGGGGAATTTGGATCCATCAAACTAAACAATTTAGCCAAGTTTTCTAGAAGTGATACAAATAATTAACATCAGAGATGACAAACAGTTAACATCAGAAATATGACAAACGTTCGGCTCTTACTGTATCTTAAAAAGCAACTGTTAGTAATTCTTTGTATAAAGACATATTAAATGACAGTCAGTCTTCTCCAGGTAGTAACTCTGAACATTATATGCTTCCATATGTAACTCAGTAACATCCAATTGACCTCTCCGCTGCAGTGCCAGAAGCCACACCCTGCCTAGTAAGCAGCAGGCAGTACATTGAAAAAAAAAAAAAGCCTTCTGTGCGCCATGGCTTAGGTTAGATGTCCTGGAGCTGTCACGGAGTTCCCGTGGAAGAGAGGCTTCAGTTAGGAGTCACACCAGTCATAGAAAGCTGTTGGGGCTGGGAGCCTGTAATTAGGAACAGGCCTGTCAGAGGAATATGGGGGGGGATAAAACATCAGACTGGATCTACGGATCTAAGTGCATTCTCTGTCCCATTCTCCATCCTGTCTGCAGGCCCCAAAGAACAGCAGTTTCCATGGGCTGTAAAAAGGACTCTTCATGTGATTTCCAGCTGGGCAGCTCACAAGAAGGGCTGTACGAACTGCACGCTTACCGAATCCGACAGTCCGACAAGCAAAGTTTCTTTGACAAAATGGACGACCCCTGGGCAATGTGCACATCACCACACTGACTGGATGAGAAGCCGCTGTCCATCAAAGCGGCAGAGAGGTCAATTGCTGTGCAGGTAACACATGTTTCTCCTGTGTCGGAAAAGGACAACACCAAAAATCATGCTCCACCTACAAAACAGTGAGGTTTGCTCAAAGTATGCCTGGATGCTCATTATTTTCCACCAAAGACGTCTGTGGGACACTTCTGGAATTAAATTAATTCTTTGGCAGGGCAGGAGACCACAACACACGGCACAATGGAAAGGGCTGAAGTCTTAGGAGACTTACGTTACAGATGCAGCTAAGTATTTTTCAGGAGTGGAAATACATATTAAACAATTTCAAACTAACCCAAGTAAAAGTCTCACCTAGTAGTTCATCTGTTACTTTTGTGTCTGATTTTTCCAGGGACTCTAAAACCAGCATGGACAGATCAGCAGCACTGTTTTGCTACAAAACAGAGACAATGAAAAGTTTGTCATTAGAAAAATATATTAGAAAAATGCATTTTCTTTTTTTGTTTAACTGATTTTGCGAAAAGCAAACTAATAATTTTGGATGATTATAGCTCAGGCACAGGGAGAGTGTGCGGACTGATGAACCAATTACATTTAGTTAAAAGAAAAGGGAGCACTTCTCACAAGTCAGCTGTATCTATTTTGTCTCTCTGTAAGTGAGAAGTGAACTAGGGCAGTTTACCTCTGAATGAAGCAACTGCTAAATTACTGCAGTTTACCTGTCACTTGCTCTGGGACAGAGTGGACACATGAAACTACTCCTGTGAAACAGCAGATGTGCAGTAAATCATTCCTTCCTCCATCCCTTTAAGTTGGTGTAATTTGTTCATGTGTCCACACCCTCAGTCACAGGAATGTAATAATGTGTGCCAAATTGAAGTCCTCCATGAAAGCAAAACAGAATTGGGTTATATTGCTAATGCAGTGTGGAGATATATGAACATCACAAAATCTCCAGGATGAGGTTTAATTTGACACAGCTCATGTTTTCAGAGAAAAGACTGAGATTGAGGTGCAATGGTAAAGCTTGCACAATAACTTCCCAAAATAAGACTACTTATCAGCCCCAAACTTTTGGCACTAATAGCTCACTGCTCAGCTCCCAAAACTGTTTGGATAAAACAAACAAACACAAAAAAAACCCCAGGTCTTACTTGGCTATGACTGAAGAACAACAATGCCCCTGAATACATTAGTTCCCTTGCTTCTGCATGTTTTCCTTGCGACATATACCTGCAAACAAGACCAAAGCAAAACATTCCTTAATATTCCATAAAAGGTTCAAATATGCCCAATGTTATTTGGATTTAAAGTGACCTAATATAACATCAAACACAAGGCAGCAAGATTTCAAGCAGGTTAGTAACACAAATAAAACTGCAGTATAGCAAGGTGGTTACGCTGCAAGTATGCAGTGTTTGAATAGATTGTAACAGAAGCAGTCTGAAAGGTTTCATTTTGGGCTGAGATAATGGCACAACCCCCAAAAGCCTGTCATGCTGCACTAGGCAAGTAGTTTAATTATAGTATTGATACAAATCGCTAACAAATTCTATGACACCAGTTAAAAACTGGAAGCACTGGGTACATTTTTGCACAATCTGCACCTAGGATAAAAACAATAGAGCACTATGACGTGGATGAAGCCTAGCAGGCTTCCAGGTCCCTGCCTGGGGGGAGCAGCCCACCCGGGGCTTGTCTGAGGCCTCCACCCAGACAGAGCCCATAGGGTTGCCCAGCAAGGTCGGGGGGGGAGGGGGGGCAGGGATTGGGAACCCCCACACCTGTCCTACAGGTGCCCATGTCCTGCAGGTGCCCACCTTAGGGCCCTGGAGGTGCAGGTGAGGGAGCTCCAGGAGGAGGTCAGCAGGCTGAGGGGAATCAGGGAGGTGGAGGAAGAAACTGATGGCTATCTCCTTTCCTTGCAGGGCCACACACCCAAAGAAGCAGCACCTCGGGAAGTGCCCTCCACTGCAGAATGGCAGACGGTCACCTCTAGAACCAGGGCTGCTCGTAACACAGCAGTACCAGTTCCTCCAGTCCGGCTGGAGAACAAGTACGAGGTCCTGGCAACACTGAAAAAGGAGGGAGAGGAGGCAACTCCACGCTCTCCATGCTCCGAACAGGCTGAAGGAGCTAAGCAGTCCCGGAGGAGAAAGTGTCGAGTGATCATAGGCGACTCCATCCTGAGAGGCACAGAGGGCCCCATCTGTTGCCAGGACCCCTCGACATGCGAGGTCTACTGCCTACCCGGAGCAAAGATTCGTGACGGGGACGGTCCAGGCCGTGACCCAGCCCACCAATTACTACCCCATGGTCCTAATCCATGCAGCCACAAATGATGCGGCCAGGAGAAGCCCTGATCACCTGATGGCGGACTACCACGCTCTGGGGGGTGTGCTGAAGGAGACAGGTGCACAGGTGGTTTTCTTTTCTGTTCTACCAGTGAGCAGACGTGGAAGACGGCATGAGACATGCATCGCAGAGACCAACCGGCGGCTTCGGGAATGGTGTCTTGAAGCGGACTTTGGTAATTGTGTGTTCACTTCTAGGTTGGCAGATCTCCTTCAGCAGGCTTGAAACTAGGCTCGTTGGGGGAAGGGGAAGACAAGGGAGGAGGAAGCCTTGGACTGCTAAACCAAGCAGCACTCACAAGTACAGCCCAGCCTAGCCTGACGAGCGGAACATATACACAGGTAAGCAACAGAGGCCAGGGCAATGCTGAGATTAGGGAGCCAGTGCGCACATCCACAGGAGGCCACAAATGCTCGCAGTATGGGAAACAAGCAGGAGGAACTTACCCTCCTGCTAGCCAGCACCAACCCAGGCAACGTGGTGGGACCCAATGCATGACTGGGCGGTGAATGTCAAGGGCTACAGGCTGTACAGGAGGGACAGGGCAGGGAGGAAAGGTGGGCATGTGGCACTCTACATTAAGGAGGAATACACATCCTCACCAGGTAGCACAGGGTCAGAGGAGGGGCACATGGAAGCGCTCTGGGTTAGAGTACAAGGCAGTCGAGGGGAAAGAGACTTAACGGTGGGGGTCGACTACAGACCTCCCGACCAAGGGGAAGAGCTAGACCAGGAATTCTTAAGTCAGCTCACAGAGGTAGTAAGGTCAAAGGACGTGGTCATCATGGGTGACCTGAACTTTCCAGACATCTGCTGGGAAGAGCAGTCAGCCAGGTCTGACCGCTCACGTGGGTTCCTAGCCAGAATGCAGGACCTCCATCTAACCCAGGAGGTGCACAGCCTTGTTGGACCTGGCGCTGGCCAGAATGCAGGACCTCCATCTAACCCAGGAGGTGCACAGCCCCACCAGGGGAGACGCCTTGTTGGACCTGGCACTGGCTGCGGGTGAGGACCTGGTGACAGGGCTGTGGGTGCTTGAGCACCTGGGCGACAGTGCTGGGATTCACCACCTAGCACAAGGTGGCAAAGGCCTACAGCAAGGCAGCAGCCCCAGATTTCAGGAGGGCGGACTTCACTGAGCTAAGGAGAATAGTCAGAGAAGCACCAAGGTCCCGGAGGGGAGGGGAGCCAGGTGTCCAAGAAGAGTGGTCGCTCCTTAAAGAAACAATCCTCCAAGCCCAAAGGGAGATAATCCCAACACGGATCAAAGGGAACAGGAGGGCACAAAATCACCCATAGGTCACCAAAAGCATCCGGGAATGTCTCCTAGCTAAAAGGGAGGCGCACACCCAATAGCAGGAAGGGGACATCACCGGGGGGATTATACTGCGGTTGCTCGGAGATGCAGGGGGCAGTCAGGAAGGCCAAGGCGGAGATCGGACTGGGACGAGCTTCCCAGATCAAGGACAACAAGAATTCCTTTATTAAATACATAGGGGACAAAAAGAAGGTACCCGGTAATGTGGGGCCCCTGCAAGACACGCTAGGAAACCTGGTCATCACACCAGATGACAAAGATAACCTATTTAACGACTTCTTTGCCTCCATTTTCCTGAGCAGGGACCAGATCAGCCCCCCCACCGGGCCCCAGGGGAGGTGCACCTAGGCCAAGGGTCAGGGAGGACCTAGTCAGGGAACTTCTGGAGGGATTGGATGTATTTAAATCAGCTGGTCTGGACGATGTCCACCCCCGAGTGCTGAGGGAATTGGCTGAGGTCATTGCGGGACCCCTGGCATGGCTGTACAAGTACTCGTGATGCTCTGGTGAGGTGCCAGGGGGCTGGAAGAGGGCCAGTGTGGTTCCTATCTTCAAAAAAGAGAGGAAGGAGGACCTGGGGAACTATAGGCCAGTCAGTCTTACCTCGATCCTGGGCAAGCTTTTTGAGAGAATTATCCTGGCACATGTCCATGAGGGGCCGGCGGGGGAGATTATGCTTAGGGGCAACCAACACAGGTTCATTCGAGGCAGGTCCTATCAGCCCAACCTACTGACCTTCTATGACCCGGTCACCAAATCCTTAGACGCAGGGGTAGCAGTGGACATCGTCTTTCTGGACTTTCAGAAGGCATTTGACACCGTCTCTCACCCTGTTCTCGTTAAGAAACTGGGGGACTGTGGTCTTGACACCCACAGAGTCAAATGGGTTGCCAACTGGCTGGAGGGCCGCACCCAGAGCGTGGTGGTGGACGGGTCATTTTTGACCTGGAGTGATGTGGGCAGTGGGGTCTCCCAGGGCTCAGTCCTCAGGCTCGCACTGTTCAACATCTTCATCAGTGACTTGGATGAGGGGGTA
>NW_017728927.1:14667715-14672844 GCF_001723895.1 Crocodylus porosus
CCATACCTACAGGCTGGGGAACTCCCTTCTCGTCAGTGCAGAGGCAGAAAAGGATCTTGAAGTCATCATTGATGCCAAGATGATATGGGCCGACAGTGTGGGGATGCAGTCAAGAAGGCCAACCGCACCTTGTCATGCATCCACAGATGCATCTCAAGCAGGTCCAGGAAGGTGACACTCCCCCTCTATGCCGCACTGGTCAGGCCACAGCTGGAGCATTGCGCCCAGTTCTGGGTGCCGCACTTCAGGAGGGATGTGGACAACATGGAGAGGGTCCAGAGGAGGCCACTCGCATGGGGGCAGCAGGGCAGGCCCTACGAGGAGAGGCTACAGGACCTGAACCGGTTCAGCCTCCACAAGGGAAGGCTGAGGGGGGATCTAGCGGCCTGTTACAAACTAGTCCAAGGGAGCCAGCAGGCATCTGTTTCCCCGAGCACTACCAGGAGTGACTAGAAATAGCGGACATAAGCTGGCAGAGGGTAGATTCAGACTAGACATGAGGAGGCGCTACTTCACTGTCAGGCTGGCTAGGATCTGGAACCAACTCCCAAGGGAAGTGGTGCTGGCTCCTACCCTGGGGGTCTTTAAGACGAGGCTTGACAATCACCTTGCTGGGGTCATTTGATCCCAGTACTCTTTCCTACCATGGCAGGGGGTCGGACTTGATGATCTGCTCAGGTCCCTTCCGACCCTAATAACTATGAAACTAGAATAAGCACTCCTGTCACTGACATCTCTGCTCCATTCTCTTCCAAATCTCCACGACTACTACACTGGGCTGCTGGACAAAAGGACATGCACACTGCAACAGTCCTCTGCAGAGCCAAATTCGTTTGTTTTTATTGGCATCTACCAAACTGACAGCAACTAGGGAGAGCCACCATGTAACATTTCAAAGAATCTCAGCTGTCATTTATTCTCCACTGCACTGGCAGCAAGTCCAGTTTCACAATGCCTCACATTTCACAACACACTTGCCCAACAATCCTGTTACTGGTACTCATGTTAAAAATGAACCCCAGAACTCAGGAAGGGACAACAACCCTTTTGTTCCAGAGTCACGGGTATCATAGCATCACTCTCACTGGCCAGAGGTTTTGGCAACATGTAGGGCACATTAGAAATCAATGGGTTCAGAGAGGCCTAAGCTTTTGTGGGCAACAACCTACAAAACCTGTGACCACCTGACAAAATAGGTTGTTGCCTACAAAAGCCTGTGGTTCTCCAAACCCATTGGTCTCCAAGGTGCCATCCTACTCTGCCTTCCTGATTGTAGCCAAACACAGATAACCTCCCTCTCTGCTAAAGGCTTTGAGTAACCTCAATCTGAGATTTAAAGTGTTTTAACCAAATCTGTTTGAGATTCAAAACCTGGGAAAAATCAGGAAATATTTTTGGTGTCTTTTACAGTCCCTGCACTGTATTCTGCCTCATTTGAGTTTTGAGCACTGACAACTGGGTGATTCCTGTTCAAGACTGTTAGGAATATTACCTGAGAGATGTTAACAAGTGCTCAGCAGAACCGCTGAAACAAAAATACTTCCTCTAAATTTATATCCCTAGATTTCAACACCTCAGAGATCTTTCAACTAGACTTTGATTACCACAGATCAGAAGTCCTATCTTCTGAAACAATACCAAGTCTTGTAATCCCAAATAAGTTTGAGGCCAAAGAGAGGATATAAGACGTATATATTTCTGCCTGCAGAATTGGAGTGTAACATGTACTCCAGTGATTTTGTTTTTGCTCATCACATACATGTTTTCTGCTTTATATATGAAATTATCTTGGTCTTTGGCAAAAATCTCCTGTCTCTTGTTTTTTTTTTTCTTTTAAAGAAATGACCATCTCCATGCCTCCAAAATGACGGCACAGATGCAAACACATATAACACTTGAACCGCTCCAAAAAACTTTACTGATTGGGAAAAAGTTTACAACTTTCCCTGGACAGAAGCATCTGTGTACACTGCTAAGGGCTCTAAACAGAGCTGTCACCATTTAGGGATTTAACTGCTGCCTTTCAGGGGTCAGTGCCTAGTTTCCCCAGGATTTTCCCCTGGAGGAAGAGGAAGACTTGGACTAGCTGGACACTAAGAAAGAAGCTGCTATCATTGCCTGCAATTGCAATACTATGCTCCCTCTTCTTAAAACCACTGAGTTAAAAAAAGAGATCGATTCAGTTTAATAAGAATCACTGTTACACTTTACCAAAATCTATATGGCTGCCTGATGTTGCATAAGCGTGTGAGACGAAAACCTGGATCCCATCACAGGAAACAGACCTCACTCAACGGAGTCCCAGACTCATTTGGGGAAGGAAGAAGGTGGGAGGGGGAAGGTACTGGGAGGGGCTATCTGACCCCCTGCTTGCAGTGCATGAGGTGCCTTAACAGTAAACACTTGTCAATTGCTAGGTGGGAAACAGTAACTAGGAAATGTGTGTATGGGGAAACAAGAGCCATTGCACAACAGGCACTTAATAGAATCGATGGTCTGTCAATGTCACACTAAACAGGAAGTGAATTAGTCCATTAACTGTTAAATGTCCCTCCCTCACTGTGCTACATTTGCAGTTATCCCTGGGACCCAGAGAAGGGAGGGGAAACTGAAAACACTTTCCAATGCAGGCAAAAGCCCCCAAGTTCTTGGAGGACCCCATGTGCACCCAACTCCCTAAGAACCACGAGCAGGGGCCACACAACATCCCCCAGCACCTGGCTACCCACCCCATACCCCAGGTCTCTAGCACAGAGGCTTCCTGCTTCTCCACCCCTGAGAACTGATTTCTGTACACAGATCTCTGGGCACTCCTGTTGCCTTGTGTGCGTTTGGGGGTAGGGCGTGAGGAGCAGTGCAGTCTGAAGTGACCAGACCCAGACATGGGATGGCATGGGAGACATGGGATGCCCGGTGTCTGCAAACAACACTGAACTGGCTCACTCAGGGCCAACTCGAGATAGTACTTGATTTCCCCAGCATGCTTTTGAAACTTTCCAGGAAGTTTAAGCCATTCTGAAGTGGTGCACATGTCTACACTGTTAGGGTTTCATGTATATTTAGAACACTGTTACATCTGTCCACATCTTATGTCAACTTCACTGTAGAAAGAACAGGTTTATATAACAGATAGAGAGGTCTGAAGGTAATGAAAAAATTATAAATGAGTAATTCACAATAAAACAACTGCAATTTCTTCTACCTACTATACCAAGTTCCCTCTGACCAAATATGAATAAAATCTGCCGGAAAAAGGGGCATCTCTGTTGCCCCTCCACCCTCAGCACCACCATCCATTCAAAAGCAGCCGAGGACACCTTTTGTATTAATCATTCAGCAATACAAGGTTCTTTCCCTACCCTTAGATACCTACCACAGCCTCTGCATTATCTTCAAGGTCACAGTGTGTGGAATAGAGACCAGGACCAGGAATACATCTCTGGCCAGGTAGGCAAACAGCACTTACATATCTGTAGCTATTTTATTAAAACAACTTCTTGTTGGCCTATTTTAAACAACCACAAGCACATAAACCTAGGCAGTGAAGGTACTAAAGACTGCCAAACCTATTAATTCCCAATTAATTCTTCTGAAGATAGCCTACTAAGAAAGCCATCATTTCAAATGAATACAGCACAACTATCCTTAAGCAGACAGCACTGATATACTACTACATTAGGGTTACAAATTCATTAACAAGTGAGCAGTTGCACTGTAAGTAAGGGGGATTCTCCACGAAAGTTTCTGCAGATACCAAAAAGCAGGAGATGCAAACAAATTTAGCCCTGAAAAATAGCTCACAAAGATAAAGTGTTCATTTTATGGGACAGTATATTGTCTCTCTAGATCATGACTGAAGTTACTGAAAGCCAACATGTCAAACAGCTAAACACCACAACTGGCGTATTATATTGGTTGACACTATGGCCTGTCCCTTCACCTTTATACGTCTCCATTGTTTCAAGTTATAGAGAAATGCAAGCAGGGAAAATGTAGAACTCGACTGAAACATTTTTGTAACGAGCATGGCGATGGCTTACCCCTATTAAAGTGTTCACGAATCCTGCTAAGTCATAAGTCAATTTGATTATGACATCAACGCTGAACTTGAAAATCTGACTCAGAATTTCAAAGGTCCCAAACCTAGAGGTGTTTGAACCAATCAACCCTGACAACCCTAAACCCAAATCCACACTTCCTGGGGAACAACTGCCATATTGGATGAGACAGAAGTTGCACCTCATCCACTGGTCCATCTTCCAACAATGGCAGCACCAAGAAATTCAGAGGAAGGTGCAAGAACCTAATGCGGGATTATTTGGCTCCCCAGCTTTAAATGTCATCTATGCGTCCAAGACTCTATTAGATCATGAAGTTCAATCTCTCTTCCAAGAAGTGTCACAATAATCCTGAATAGCGTTACCTGCATAAATAGCCAATCCTTCATTAAATCGTGATATGCTCTTGCCATCAGTGACTTCCCAATGAGCTCCACAGTCTAATTATACCTTCTTGTAAAAAACATGTTACATCTGTTATTTCAAAGGGGAAAATTCAAAATGTCAGAGGCCTCCTTTTTTTTTTTTTTGTCTACTGTGAAATGCCTGATCCATCTGAAATTCATTCAAGAAGAATAAACTAAGATGTAAGAAATGATCTTGTTTTTAAATCAGCATGAAAGGCAGGGGGAAGAAACAGCCTGTTACAAGGTGTGGAAGATAAAGAAGTTTACAGCTACAATCTTGTTCAAGCAAAGTGAAAAACAAACCTCCGCTGATGTGAAACATCCACAGAATAACTGGAGATGGATGAATGTTACTTGTAAACATCTGGGCCCCCTAGCTCAACTACATCATTCAGAGTAATAATAATCTCACATGCTTAACAATAATTCAAAATTACAACAGCCATGTACTCGGGCAAAAAAGCAGCACACTGTAGCATGGAAGAGGCTTGTTACCTTCCTCTTCAGTAAGCAAGCAGCCAAATGCAGAGACGTCTCGTACATAATATCAGCACATCTTGCATCCATTTCAAACAAGTGATTTAAAAAAAATGGATCATCCCAAGGGGCATTTTAAAAAGTCCTGAAATTCGCTTTGCTAACCCACCAACAGCACTTGACTCAG
>NW_017728927.1:14672944-14673955 GCF_001723895.1 Crocodylus porosus
GAGGAGGAGGAGGAGGAGGAGGCAGCTAAAACTACGTCTGCTGTGACATGAGAAGCTGTGCCAAGCTGCATGTTTGGAGAAAGGTCCTGACTGCGGCTCTGGTTGCAGGCAGCAGCTCTCTGCCTCCGTTGTGCCAGGCGAGGGCCAGTCCTGGCCCATTGCCCCAGTGTGCGGGGGCAAGGGAGTAGGCGCACAGGGCTTTGTGGGATGTGGGAGAGGCAGGAATGTGTGGGGGCAGATGCATGGGATTAGGTGCATGTGGGGGGCAGAGGCCTTGCTGTGATGTGGGGAGCAGGGGGACTAGGTGCAGGGGGCTAGGTGGTAAGTGGGGGCAGCGGGGGTCTGGGGTGTAGGTACAGAGGGCATGGTGGGATGTGGGGGGCAGAGGGGTGTGTGGGGGGTAGGTGTAGGAAGCTTGGTGGGATGCGGGGGGAAGAGGTATGTGTGGGGATCAGATGCAGTGGAGCGTGTGCAGTCCACAGTTTCTCCCATATTTAACCCCGCTCGCCCCCCCTTGCAGGTTGCAGGCGCGGCCCCAGCGAGAAGCGCTGCTCTCGTAAGGCCTGTATTTAAAAAAAAGCTGCACCCCCCACCACCCGGGATAGCAGCAGGCGCTATCCCGCCCCAGGCCCAAGCCCCTCATTCCCCCGCCCCCATGCAGGTCAAGCTACTCTTCGCGGCGACCACCTCCCCCCCGCCGCCCAATCGGAGGCCAGCACGCGGGAGAGACAGGGCGGGCAGCCAATGGTGTGGCGCGGGGCGGGGCGTGGCAGGGTAGCAAGCTCGATCGCGCTCGGAAGGCTCTGGAAGGGGGGGCGCACCTGAAGAAGAGGGTCCGGTACATCTGATGCGCCTCGTAGTATTCGCCGCGCTCCACGCTGGCGCGCAGCTTGCCCTCCACGCGCTGCACGCCGCCGCGGTTCCGCCCGCCGCCCTTCGACGGGTCCTGCTCCGCCGCCGCCGCCATCATCGCCGCCGCCATCGCTGCGGGGGGAGAGACGCGGCGCCGAC
>NW_017728927.1:14674055-14681561 GCF_001723895.1 Crocodylus porosus
GGTAATTGAGCTGCTTTTTAGCCCACAAGGGTCAGGCTTGGATGAGCAGAGCGCCTCCGCCCTGGCAGGCCCTGGGTCTGGCTGGAGCTCAGCTCACAGCAGTGGGAGGCAATTAAAGTATTGCAAAACCCGAGTTGGTTTAATAAAAGAGATCACCCTCCCTGCCACGACTCCTGATGGCTTTTAAGAAATTCAACCCACCCCTGCCCCGGACACATGTAGTGAATCTCGGGTCTTGCCAGGTTCATGGGACAAGCCCAGCGGCTGCCAAAGGAGACCAAAATAGGAAACCAGGAGGGCTGTGTCCCCCATACCCCTCACCCTCTTTAAAAGATTGGTTTGCAGCGGGGTGGGGTGTAATTTCAGGCTGTTTTGTTCATCAAAGAGCAAGAACCTCATTTCTTCCTTCGCAGGTTAGCTTTAAAGAATACCAGAAAAATGCTTTGATGATAATTCAGGACTCGCAGTAGAGATGAGATCTTTTGTGAGACCAACAAGATTTTTGCAAAAAAAAAAGTCTTTAAGTGCAAGCTTTCCAGCACAGACACTCATCATCAGGCATCAGAGAAAAGATGGTAAAAGCTCTCCTGGGTAGAAATGAAAGCTCCTGTTTCATAGGATTTTACAGAGACGTCAATAGATGGAAAATTCCTCTGGGCAGGCAGTTCATAGCGGGTAAGGAGCCTCTCACCTCCTGCGAGGATGCAAATGACCTTGAAACAAGGTCATTTGTATCATCTAATTTATAGTCATTAGATTGCCAACAAAGCTGATTTTGGGGTGCGAGCAGAAAAGTGATCCTAGCGCCAGGGTGCAGTCGACTCCTGGACCGACTCTTCTAGGAGCATCCTAAAATGTGCCCCTCTGTAACCCACCCCGGCTTTTATACTGAGCCCTGCTTTTTGCTCAATGTTCTGTAAATACTTCAGTGCATGCACCAGCTCTTCCAGCTTAATTACGTACCTCTCTGAGTCGCAAGCTGTGATTTAGGAACCTTCCAGCCAGGGAAAAGAGGTAGGTGGCAACATGGCAGAACACAAGCCTTGCTGAAATCGCATGGCATGTGACTACAGCAGTTGGCTGCACTTGCAACTTAGAAAGAGCTGCTGATCTGAGTAGTTTAACAAAGCATCTCCCTGCCATGTTCTTTTAAGAAAGAAAAGGCTCCAACTCCTTTATGCCACAAGAGGGCAATTGCTTCACAAAAACATTTGTGCAAGGAAAACAAAATGAAGTTTAGGGAGGTTTTGGCTCTGTTCTTTTGAAAGGAACAGCAGGCAGCACATATTTATGCATTTTAAATTTCACTGTGCTATGCTTAGAAGTCACACAAAGGACAAGTTCAAATAGGTCTTTTCCAGCTCAAGCAACAGCTTTATCATTGCTCAGCACTCCTAGGCATTAAGTTCACTTACGACATTTACTGTAATATGGCAGAAGGCAAGTACACATACCGGACCAACAAAACCTAAGGCTTAGCTGGAAAAGAGATCAAGTACGTTAGCTAGAATAGATCGGTGGGATGGAGACAAGCTCCATATTTTTTGGTTGCCAATGCATGAACCTTTTGATATTGCATGTACACACACACACACAATTATCTTCACTAACATGTAGCTGTGGAGGAAAGAATCTGATACCTTCGCCCATTGGTCCACAAGAGCAAGTGAAGTCAGATGTAGCAACTGTAGTTACAGACTTTTTTAAGATGCATTTGTTAGCACTGTGTATACTATTGCCAGACAACATGCAAACCCTGTTAATTTTCAAAGGTTATTAGAGCATGGAGTACCACCTCTTGTTTTGTAATGGACAACCACTTATGAGCACAGCACCCTTCCATATGGGTAAGGGCCAGTGTACAACTGGATTAGGCTTACTGTGGCAGAGTTTCAGCAACTTCATGGTTTTCCTTGAACTCTCAGCCAACCCTTAGAAAGGCATCCTTTCATTGTATAACACCCGGTGCATTTTAACTGGAATGCAAAAGAGGAGAAAGACGAAAGGTGGAATTGTGAGTAGATGAAGCCTTGTCTACACCATACATTCTACATTGTTTAACAACCTGAGGAATAGGTTTACCAAGGGCTGGGGTTATCCTCAATCCTGCTGTTTCTAGAAAGAGGTGATAGTAATGGTAGCATCATATTTTATGCACAAGTGCTCTGATACAATTACCTCCTCCCCTTGAAAAGATCTTAAAAATTTGCCTCTCTCACCTCCCAGGCAGCCTTCAGTTGCCACACTATATAAGCTCTTCTGGGTGAAGAGAATGATACATTAGGATTCACAAAACAGACACGTCTCTGGGAAGCTAAAAAAAAGGTGTAGGCATAAGTTTTGACAGGCACTAAGCTGCTCACACTAAGATGCTTCTGGACTTGCACAGCAGCAGATTTTTAGGTGCCTACAGAGCTAGGCTGGATTTTAGAAAGTGGTGCTTAGGGGCTCAAGCGCGTACCCCTTCTTGGATCCAAACGGACCTCACAGGTAAGTGACTAGGACTTGCACAGATTTAGGTGACCAAGGTAGATCAGTTCAACTAGACCCAAGTCAACAGCCATGAAACCACTAAGGTACCTCCCACCATTTTGCCCTGAAAAGATCCCAAGGCCTCAATTTGGGCTAAACTATACATAGCAAAAAACCAAAAAGACCATTGTCCTCGGCACCCTATTTCTGCCCAAAATCTCTTGTGGTCCAGAATGATGTGGGGAGGTGCCTAAAGTCTCCAGTTCCTTAGGCAAGGTCAGACTATGCCAAGTGATTTGATGCTGCATGCACATGGGGCACTTAGGTGTGCTCCAGGGCCAGGGGTGGGGCAGTGCTTTAATTAGAATTAAAGCACTGCCATGTCTCATGTATCAGCATCCCCACACTTTAATTCAAGTGCCCCCGCCACCATTTTTAAGCTCATTTGATAAGCTTTAGTTCAAGTACCACCACCGCCATTTTTAAGTGTGGGGATGCTGATACACGAGATGCAGGAGGCTGCTGGAGCATGGCAATTACCATGCTCCAGCAAACTCAATCAAGTCTGCTTTGACAGGCTGGAATTCCAGCATGTTGGAGCAGCCTCAGCACTCATGTACAGGCACCCATGAAGCTTCATGCAAAACCACAGGGTGGTCAGTGTGCTGTGGTCAGAGTCTAGCATAAAAGGCAGCTGGTAGGAAGCTAGAGATTCATGCACCAAGCCTCCCTTTTCCTGAGGGATTTCAAACATAGCTCTGACTTCCTGGGAGATTACTTTAACCACAGAGCTAGGAGGTTAGGATGGTTGGGTCCACTTCCAACCAACCAGTTGAAGCACTAGGCAAGCTAAGAGTGCAAATTTCATGACAGACCCCCAGTGGCTCATATTTAAATACCCCAAATTCCTGATCTGAGCTGCAAAAACTTACAGTTAAGCAGCCGCAACATACACCCGGTAAACATCAAAGGCCCATCAGCAAGCAGTGCCACCAGGTGGAAGAGCTAAACAAAACAAGACTTCTATGCCAGTTTGCGTCCCTCCAATGACTTCCTAGCTTAGTATTTCAGATACCATATCCAAACCCGATCCACTACACCCAAGGCTTCTCTGAATCAGCTGGCAGAACAACTCCCCACTATCCTTCCTTATGCTACAGCTTCTCATAGATGAGCTATAAGTAAGTGAGCTTTATATTTTTGAGAGTCTGGGATTTAAAGGGAAGCGGATCAGCTGAACTTTACTGTGGGGAAAAAAATTCAGCCCCATAATAAAATGCACGTTCACAAAAAGTCTATGTCTTGGCAAAATGACTGGAACAAGCAGGGGGAAAAAAAAGTTGCATAAATTTTTTCAGCGTTTGAGCCTTCACAGGTGACACTGAGGGGAAGAAAAGCTGTCCCAATAAACTCTGAACTGCAAAAAAGATGGGAGCTATTAAATCAATGATACTCCCCTAATACTGGGAGTGTTAAAGATATGGTGTGTGGGCCAGATTTGGCCCACTGAGCTGTATCATCCAGCCCACAGGCCTCGAACTAGCCCCCAAGTGCCCCAGCCCCAACTGCTGCAGGCCTGGTGCACGCTGCACATGGGGCTGGAGATGGCACACGTGCTGAATGCAGCATGTCTCTTGGATCAGTTTTTCACACTGCATGCTGTATGTAGTGGGTGGGGCTGGAGTTGGTGCACATGCTACATGCAGTGCGCAAGGGAGCTGGTCCAGAGTGTGCTGCATGTCGCATCTGTGCCAGACTATCCCTGTATGCTGGCTCCAGTGCACGAGATGGGTCTTGGGGCCTGCTCCAGCCTGGAGACAAGCCCAGAGTTTGATACCCCTGCCATACATCTTTGATGAAAAATTCTGATTAGAACCCCCCCAAACAAAACAAAAAACTGACTGTGAGAACTACTCTCCAGTGTATCTCGTGGTTCTTGAAGGAATTCTTGACACACAGGATGCTTTCATTTATATGTAATAGTTCTTTGCCATGTCTTTCCCGTCCTCTAATTGTCTACCCTTCTTACCTCATCCACAGGAAGGAGCTGAGAGCTTCAAAGAACAATTTTATGCTGAAACATTTAAAAAGATGTAGAAGAGGAAATACTGGGTTGCCAATTAGATTTTCAGTTTTCAGAGTTTTATAATTTCAGGAATCCTTAAAGCAGTTATTATCTGAGCATATTCATCATAAATACAGAAAAGTATCTTTATTACTTGTTTCAAATATTACATGCACTTTCAAAAATTAAAACTCTTTATTTAAACATCTCAATAGCATCTGTCAGTTTGGAGGCAGCAAATGACATTTTGAAAAGCATTTACAAAAATACATTGCACAAAGTCCTATCTTGCTTCTTTAAAAATAAGTTAGTGTTATTCAAAATATTCCCACCCCAGCTGCCTAATTTCAAGATAATTCTGATTTAAATATCTGACCTATAATATGAAACACCTGTACATGTTTGATCTAGCTTTTCTGCATAGGCCATTGCTTCTGTTTCTAGTTGAACTTAAAGTGAACAAAACGCTCTTCCTATGGAGAGCTTTTAAAAAATATCTGAGGACTGTTGTGCAACATACATAACTCTATCCAGAAAACCAGTCAGCACCATCATTCATCTTTCTGAAAAATACATAGCTCATCTGTAACTAAGATTACCCAATAAAATGCATTACAACAGTTAAGAGAAATTTCTGCACAGAAGTCTCTTTCCAGAATCTTGTTCAGAAAGTTTCCAGTAATACTCAAAAGTTATGAAATGACTCTTAAAGTATCAACACGGAGAGCAACAAGCAATCTTTTACTCAATGCAAGTTCAAATTAAAATTCTAAATCAAGGTGCTGCCAACAAAAACTCTAACATTCCTTCCAGGATAAAAGTCTTCCATTTTAATGGTAAAAAGTGGAAACAATGTTTAAATATCATGGCACTGAGCCTAAAATAAAAAAACTCTTGCAGACAGTCCATGCCGATAATTTTTTTAAGAAGTTATGCAAGGTTCTGCTTGAAATCACTCATTTTCACTTACTGTATTTCCATTGTCCAGTGGAGTCAGCCTAATTAATCCTGTCGTGAAGAGATCATTTCTGGGGTATGGAGTTTTTTTTGTCAGACATTTTAGCTGCGAATTAAATCTCAGGCAGACACCCAACTGTGTTTTCACCTTAGTGTACGATAAGACAAATCAACCACACTGAACATGAGTACAGCAAGCTAAGTGAATAAGAAGAAAACTTAAAATAACGTTAGTGGTTTAAAATCAATGCTGGCTTTTAGATTAATGAATGGCTCCACATTAGAGAAAAGATCTTCAGGCCTCTGGTGTTTAAAACTAGTTTTGGTTGTAGTAAATTTCCCTGACAGTAACATTCACCATATTCTACACGTAGCAAGGAAATCTTTGTGGGCCTAGCAAGAAGTTCAGAAGTCAGGGTCAACTTACACACAGTTAGTGTTTAAAACAGATCCATAAGTTTTGTCTTATGGTACCAGGCTAAGAAGTGTGCAGGTAAGCCCTGTATTAAAAACAGATTTCCAGCTGCAGCAAATGTGGTTTATTTAAAAAACCTATACATTCATTTGTAATAAAATAAGTATCACCTGTTTGCTAACTGAGTTTTGTGAACCAGAGTAGTTTACATGCAATATTCTATCATCAGCAATGACACAAAATATAAAGCTGACTGGCAATCATAAAGCTGAGCAACAGAGCATATAGGCGTTTTTGTACAAAAAGTTTGACTGGGTCTTCAGCCTTTTATTGAAGAGGAGCACTGAGCCTGTAGTATGTCACACTTCCTCATCCTTTAAAGATTCCAGTGTTCTAGGCTTTCCAATATATACAAACAGAAAAAATGTACAACAACAACAACAAAAAAAGCAAGCTATGGGGTAGTAGTTTACTCAGCAGGTCTCCCATGCACTCTGAACCGATAGAGACAGGTGTACTCTGTATGGCCCCAGTTAGAAAGGATCCTTAGCTCCACTATTTGGAATGCATTTTCGTTTTTCTCCTGTGGAGGAAACGGGATAAAATTAGGTATCTAATATACAAACGCATCTCTGAAGTCAGTTCTCAGATTTTAGGCAACGACGCTAACAAACTCAAGTTGTTAAAGAGCAGCCTAGTCACTAAACTGTGCAAACAATTAGCAATTGCAACTTATATCTCTGCACAAGGCAATCAAGATTAGAGCCAAGGTCATTGTTAAAATAGAAGTTGTCAAACTTTCAACTTTCCTTGACTGTTTTTGCTCATTTGACCTCTAAGTGAACATTTTATTTATAAATAGCCTAGTTTTGGTTTTTTTATTAATTTCATTTACAAATACTCACAGCAGGAACACAATTATGAGGATTACACCGCTACCCCCAAACTAGAGTAATAACCTCAGCCACTGAGAGTCTTGGCTGAACAGTGCTGCCATTTTTGTAAGAGTTATTGGCAAACTCAGTTTCGCATTTGCCTGCCAGACTTAACACAGGTATTTCCTTTCCTTTTTAGTATCCGTGCGACAAGACAGTTAGTAGAATTCACAGATTGTGTTTGGAATTGGACAGGCCGCATCATGAGCGCTTCTGCTATGGCCTCAAACTGGCAACCTCCAGGCTATCAACCATATGCTCTAGTGCCTGTGCCACCCCACTCCCCACCACAGACATTGAAAATTTGTAAGTTAATACCAAGATTTGCATTCTCTGTGGTTCATGGAACTGCCAAAAAGACTTTATTAATTGCAGTTCAAGATAGTTATAGCTTCATTAAGTTTTTGGAGTTACTGATTCAAGAGAAATTAGATGCGATGCATACTCTCACACCAGCAAATAGTACTGCTTTGATTAAGGTTAATTTACTACTATGGCCTTGTAAAGTCAAAGAACTTTCTACAGTTTTGACTGGACTTTCCTTTCACTGTGCTGTTCATGAAGGTAGGGGAAGACTGTTTCTTTACCTCAGTTTCACTCTACACATGTCTTTACTTAAGAGGGGATAAACTAAAAAAAGAGAGAAAAGGAGAAAGGCAACT
>NW_017728927.1:14681661-14725033 GCF_001723895.1 Crocodylus porosus
CAAAAAAAAGCAACAAACAAAACCCAAAAAACAAAGAACCAAACAACAAGGAAATTCATGTTTGCAGGCTTCATATTGTTTGCTCTGCTTGCAGGCGTCATCCCCTCCACCACACACTTTCAGTCAAAAGCCCTTTGAGACAGGGATCAACTCCTCTGGTCAGAGCGCCTAGCTTGCTTGATTATTTAATAAAAATGAGTTAGCCCTTGGTAGGCTACTAATACAATTCTACTAATGTGGCCTTACCATCACTTGAAATGTCTGTAGCGGCTCTCCTCCTTCATCATACCTGTACTGTCCCAGAAGTACGCCTTCTTCCTGATATTCATCATCCAGACCCTAACACCAAGAGAAAGCCTTTGATATATTTTTTTTGTCCACAGATCAAAAATGCAAATGCAAAAAAACCTCCCCACGAAAGCAGTGATTCTCAACCAGGGTGCCACAGCGTTGAGATCCCTTCAAGTACTGCAGTGACGCACAATATTAGCACTGTTAGGTCTGCAAATGATTCACAAGATAAACCCAGAGATTTCAAACAGAAGTCCAGAGTGTCAAAAACATTCTGACCTGCTGTGACCAGCAGAAGAGTCTATTAGAGAATAAGGACATAAAAACTGCCATTTACTGGGTCAGACTGTAGATCCACTTTGCCCAATATTCCATGGCAGAAAGCAGATGCTGAAAAGGAGAGCAAATCGGGAACAACCAGAGTTTTTTCCCTGTGCCTCCCCAACTTGCAGTCTTTCTTTAGTCAAAAACAAAATGAAAACAAAAAACTGGCATTTTCTGAGGGGTGCCTTAAATCTAAAAAAGTTGAGAACTACTGCCCTTAAGGTATATCTAACGTATCTTCTGCTAGATGCAGGCTGCCATTCCAGCTACCTCAAGTACTTCAGGCAGTCTAGCCATGTCAACTGAACTCTACATGCTATTATTTTCCCAACAGTCTGCCACGAAGACACGCTTTAAGTGTTACCTACATTTACAAGCTATCACGGTTTAGAGAGGAAGATAGCAAAGCCACTATTTCTTACGATAGAGGGAAAAAAAAAAAAAAAAATCAAGCCCCAAAACTAACGTAACAAAAAGGCAGGCAGGGGAAACGGTGGGCAGTTTCTGGGAAGAACTGGATTGGTACTGCAGCCAACTCTTTTACAAATTTCAAGTCCATTAGAAATCAAGCTTAAAAAGTTTCCAGAGGTCAGAAAACTAACGACATTCTGCTGAATATTGTAGATCACTTGTAGCAGTGCCTGAACAGCATCATAATGTATTCTTGTTAGAGATGCACTGATATCAGATCGGTATCACATGAAGAAAGCGGTCTGTATCAGATATTGACCCAATGGGGCCAATAAATGCCCATGCTGCGTGCAGCTGCAGTACAGCATGGAGCAGAGGTGGCAGCATGGACAGCTGCCTCCAGTTGGTTAGTCGGAAGGGGATGGGGGAGGGAAGGGGCGTGAGCAGATCAATGTCCCCTGCAGTGAGGCAGGGGGCAGGCACGGCCGAGCCAGGGTGGGGAGGGGGGCATGGGATGGAGCCACAGCTTGTGGGGTGGGGGCAGCTCCTACCATTGCTTGCACCCCAGAAGGGTAGTGTGGGGGGGGGGGTGCCCCTGGATCTGCGCAGGGTGGGATGGGGTAGGTGGCAGCTGCAGGGTGGAGCTGAAGCCAGAGCTGTGTGGCTCTTCTGCCTCGGGGCTGGGCTCAGGGAGGGCTCCAGTGGTGCTGGTAGGAGGCTGCAGCCACCCCAAATTTTGATGAGGCTCTGCTCCCAGCCCCATGCCGCTGCCTGGCACAGCCGTGGTTCTTCCCAGCACTTGGATGGAGGCAGAGCGTTCAGCCAGGGCTGTGATGGGCAGTGACACGGGGCTGGGAGTGGAGCCAAGGCAAAACATGGGGTGGCTACAGCCTCTTCCTAGTGCTGCTGGAGCTGGCTCCAAGCCCAGCAAGAAAAGCCCCATGCAGCACCAGCTCCACCCTGCAGATCCAGGGGCACATGCTCCCCACCCCACAAGCCATGCCTCTGTTCCACCCCTCTTGGGTAGCACCTGTCCCTGCCCCCTCCCTCACTGGAGGGGAAGAGTTGATCTGCACCCCCTTCCACCACACCAGACTTACCACTTGGAGGCAGCTGTATCAGATATCGGATCAGTATTGGCCAATATGCCTCCTTAAATACTGGCTAGTGGTATTGGCCCCCAAAAGCTCCATCAGTGCACCCCTAATTCTTGATATGAACAGACGTGGTCTTTACAGGTTCTCTTAGGATAATACTTGCACACAACGTTGTGATGGTTTAATTTGCCTTACTAAGCTATAGCCAGTCACTTAGGTTTGGAAATCTGTCACTAGCAGAAAATTCAACCAAACAAGACATCAACTTCTCTTTAAAGTGCTTTCTTGTGGAACAGATGGGTAAAGTGATAATAAAGTCAATAGCATTTTTAAACAATACTTTACTTCTCACATTCCTAGGTCTCAAAGCTATTTAAGAAAAAAGGAACCGCTTCAGGAAGAATACTGCAAGTTTTTTTTCTTAAATCAAACTGGGTTACAGCAATTATTTTTCAAGCTATAAAAAAGGTATCCAATTCAAAACACTGGACAATGTTAAAGACTATTTAATGCCTTAAGTTTACCAAAAATAGACTTACATATACTGAAAAATCCTTAGGTGCACTGGTAATGTTACCCGTCGGTGACAGTGTTTTTGGTATATGTTCCAGCGTAAAAGCTGTTGGGTAGATCTTGATGGAAAGTCTAACTACAAGGTACCCCTGTGATCCTTTGAAAGCCCAGCAGTTTCCCGGATACATCTCAGGCTAAAGGACAGTGGAAGAAAGAAAATAATGAACATATTTGTGAATGTACTTTTGAATTATTAAAATATTTTGATTAGATCCTGCCACTAGCTGGGTTCTATACTCTGCTACATAAATAATTCCATCCATTTAAGACTATTCAAGTGAATCATTGATTCAAAACAGATTATTTTTGCTGTTTGCAATTGTGATCCTAATCAGGACACATTCTCTGCAATGTGACCATTATAGGCCACAGACAAGTGCTAACTGGAAATGATACACATTTTCTTGATTCAAAGGTTTAAACAGAGAACAAACTGTAGTTAAGGTTTCCGTTATGCATTTTACTAAAATGACAGTGAACTAGTCTGTCAAAACGAATGACCACTTTCTGTCCACTTCTTCCCAAAGCCCATGTGCCACTTTAGTTATTTTTAAATCATAAACAGGGTTTATGCACGACTTAGGGCGTCCTGGTGTTGTACAGGCTCTCTGCACAGAGCTACGTTCCCAGAAAAACACAAAGTTTTAAATAATTTTCCGGACTACGTAAGAGATCTAGTATCTAAAAAGTCATCTTAACCCAAATATCAACGTGGAATGTTTACCTGAATTACCACTCTGGGAGATTGCGAGAAATACCACAAAGGAATTCCAAAGAGACTAATTAGCGCCGTTTTAGTTTCATACGTCTCAGAACAGCGAGTACTCAGAATACTGCCACCTTGAAAAGACAAAACAAAAAGTCAAATTAAACACAAATAAGAAATGATTCTGTATTTTATTCCATCTTTTATCATGAAATTGGCCTACTTGGTTAATTATGTATTACACCAGCTTAAGCAGAATCTGTCAGTGGTTTACTTCGAAGTATTACAAGCCTGCCAATTTTAGCAAATTTTCTTTAAGCACATTAATATGGAGATAAAAATGCTTCCCGTTTTTCTAAATACTGGTATGTCAGCTTTAAGTGGTAAGTGTGTTGTAATCAAAAAGGTTTAAACTTCTGCACAGGTAAACATTTTCCCCAGTAAGTTTGGTTCACCACTGCTATATCATACAAAATAGTTATCACACAACTACCCCCTTATTTTTTCTTCAGAACACATGTACAGAACAGTCCTACTGCAGGTACACCCCTATCCCCCAAAACGCAACCAAGTTACTAGTTTATACACACTCTAAAAAGATGTGTACTATCAAGTGTGAAAAATGTCTTGTATGAGTACATACATCCACCTATTACAAATTAAAACAAAGTTAGTTTACCTATTTTTTGTCACTCAGATAAAAGTTAATTGTAGCAATTTCCAGGATGCAAAACAAAGACAGATTTATCTACTATTCAATGACAACTCTATTTATGTGTCTGTTATATTTACCTCCAGATTCTAAAGCGAAGTCCACCATACCAGTCTTGTCTTGAGAATAGAGTTTCAGTGCATTATTTACAATAATGCGTGCTTGCTATAGGCACATTGAAGAATGAGGAGAATGAGAAGAAAAAAAAAACATTTGAGTAGTTTGGTTGTGTGCGCACAGCTAGGCCAGAATGAATACAATTTTATTTTTAAAAGAATCCTTGCACCCCACTTCGTTAAGAGTAGGAGCCAATTTTGATATGTGGCAGATAGACTAGACTGATGTCTTGATTTTGGAGGATTCCTTCCTGAGCTTCCATTTTTCTATCCATTAAGCTACATTTTACTTCTTTGTACTCTGGATATTTCCCAACTCTCAAGATGGTACAGTTTGACAGCTCTTACCAGATGAAGGCAATAGAAATTACGTTAGCTGTTACATACAATTTAGCTATTTATTTAAAAAACATAAGAATGATAATGGATTTAAGCACTGACAAAACTAGTAACTCTTATAAAGACCCAATTACATGTTCACTGAGTTGTACTGCTGTCAGTACTTGCACTGTAGAGCCTTAAATTGATCCCCAAACAGCCTGTGGCACCGTGCGCACCGAGCAGTACTATACACAATAAAAAAAAACAAAAACCACAACCTAAAAAAGGATTATCTCAACTGCTGCTGAAAACAATAAAACAGGAAATGCTGCCAGGTTAGCTAGCTTAATAAGAATTATATTTCATACTTATTTTAAATTAGTTTCATGAGAATTCAAAAAAGTCTATTTCCTTTTTTAAAATCATTAACTTACATTTGACTATTACATACAGTAAAAATTTGTTTAAAAAAAACAAAAAAGTTATCAGCTCAACTTCCAAATGCTCTTTTTAGAAGGCTTACCGCTTCTGAGATACCAGAAATCCCAGCATTAACAGCACTTGTAACAATTTCAGAGGTTGCCTTTTGGTTTGAGACAGACATATGAAAAGATATGTTCTTGAGGATTCGCATCTCTAGATCTTGTAACAAGGTCTGCAAATCATTCTTGGTCACGAATTTAGACATCAGCCACTGCAGCAGCGATTCAGGTAAGTCACTGTGCCGGTCACCAAAAAGTATAAGCTTGACAGATTCCTTGATCTGGGTATCTACCTGGTGAAATCCATCAATAATAGAATCTTTATAAAAAAAGTCATTACAACAAAATGAAAATAGACATTTGCAGAAACAAGAAAAGATTTTCTGAACACTCAATGAAGAGCATTAATTTTTGTGAGGCCCCTATACACATTATAGCCATGTTGCATGTTAACTGTGGCATAAATGCCAAGGGTGCCACACATGCACCCAATTTAAGGCATCATACAATGGCAAACCAGCCATAAAAATATTCTATTTATATCAAAGTAACTGCTGGTTTGTATGGTGTCTTAAACTGAAGCTATGGCAGGTCACAGGTCAATCTGCTGATTGCTGGCCCTAGAGCCCACACCTGCAGACACTCAAGCTTTCAATCTGCTGGTACCGGAAAGGCCTGAGATCCCCCTGCACTGGCAAGTAGAAAACTTGCCATTTGATCCCCAACCCCAAAATTGCACCTTATGCCACACATGATGTGGCACAAGGTGAAATTGTTGGGATTAGGCATCAGATCCCATGGTGCCTTTAAAAATGAACCTGTGCAAGGGGCTCAAGTTACCTCAGCTGAACCCTCCGTTGGCATAGCAAACCTCTGATGGAAAAAAGGGTACATCTTGCAGCACTTGAAATTGCTCTAGCAGGTGAGGGGAAAGATGGTAGTCAACATGTCTTTAACTAAATACCCTGGTTTTGCCAATCAACCTTTTGTCTTCTAATTACATCAGTTATTCACGAATAGCGGACGGACATTAAAACTATTAATTTGCCATCACTAAAGTCATCACCTTATTTTATTCCCAGTAAATAGTTTTAGTTGTTAAGGACCATGGCAAACTTCCTAAGCTTCAAATACATAGGATACAATAAATACAAAGATGGTCCTTTTCCACAAAAAAAAGTCAATAAACAAACCACAGCTACATTATCCTCTTGCGTAAGATGATACATTGCATTTATAAATTTATAAATGCAATCTGCTTGGCCTTATGTTTGAAGAATTAAGTCTTTTTAACAAGCACCAAGTTTAAACTTCCCCCCACCACAAACAACCCTAAACAGACATCTGTGCACAAAAAACTGCCTTTTCAAAAACTGTAAGCAAACACTCAGGCTAAGTAACCACAAGCATTTTTTTCTTAGAACTGTTCATTAAAAACCTAAAGATAAGTTATTAAAAACCTAAGGATAAGTTACTAATTTTAGTAGGGGGGCACTGAGATAGATTTTCTTGGGTCAATATTGATAGCCAATTATTCACCAGGCATATCAGCTGATACCGATCTGATTTACAGGAGCACAGTGGGGCAGTGTGGAGAGCAGCTCCCTGCAGGAAAGCCTGGAGGGGAAGGGGCACATCAAGGCCCCCACAATGAGGGAGGGAGTGGCACAGGGCCTTAGGGTGCTGCCCAGCCAGGGCGGTAAATGGGACCCTAGGGCTAGTGTGGGGAGCAGGACAGAACTACAGATGGCTTGTCCAGGGGATCAGCATCCCAGCACTTAAAAACAGCAGTGGGGCACTTAGTTCAAAGCGATGCCACCATTTTTAAGTGCAAGGACACTTTTAGGAGTGGAGCCAAGTGGGGAGAGGCTGAAGGCAGGCTACTCGCTGTGGGCTTGGGGGTCTCCACTCTGCTGCCTTTATCCTGGGAGCAACACACTGGCTGTGTGTCCCCTGCCTGCCCGGCAGTGGAGGGCACAACTTGCTGCCACTACTGCTGCCGAGTGGGCAGGGAATGCACGGCCAGCGCACAGCTGCCAGGGCAAAAGGCAGCAGAGTGAAGAGCCCCAAACTCACAGTAAGCAGCCTGCCTCTGCCTCATGCACAAATCTCCCTACTCCCTCCCTCACCGTGGCAGCCTTGCTCTGTCCCCACCACACCCTTTTCCCTCCACAGGGTGCTGCTTTCTACACCGCCTGGCTGCATTCCTGGCTACACATGCATGAGCACATGCACGTGGTGTCCAGGGGCCCCGGTCAGAAGGCATATTGTATTTAAATCGGTGACATTACTGGCTACACCAGCCAAAAAAAACCCCAGTAGCCAATAATGTTATTTTTCCTTTTAAAAATCGAGGCTGATCCAATATGCAGTGCAATATCAGAGCACCTTTAAATTTTAGTTCGTTTTTTGTTCCTAAAGCCGTTTAATTCTCTGCTGAGAACAAAATCTACACATCCAAATAAAATCTGAATTGCAAAGAGTTGCAAAAAGGTTAAGGTGCTTAAAAATTAGCCACTTAACCAATCTAACAATCAAACACAAATGTCTCAAAGTGCTAATAAACTATGTTCAGTTACAGCTTCATATCTCATCCAAACCTTCCATTTTTATTTGTTAATGCTGGCTACAATGGATTTCTTGAAAGGGGTAACAAAAAGGACCAACGCACAATTACAGTTCAAAGACAGGCTGAGAAAAGAGTTCTCTGAGTTGGACACTAAGATTCAACCAAAAAGAGAGCATTTAAAAGGCTGATATTTCACAATTGTGAATTAACCACATACTCAGAGTCTCTTTCAATTCAATATGTAGTCAACAGCTACAGGGCTTTTTTTTTGCTTAACATTATAACCAGCTACTTTGAGCTGAACCTCAGGGTCAAAACAAGACTAAGTGCAGATACACGACTCATCTTTGATCAAGTGGCCCTGTGTTTAGTGCTACCAAAAGTTTAATTAAGGCATACACCCAGTTTCTACATAAACAACATCAGTTCCCTCCTGCTGTTTCAACATAGGGCAATGTACTGCTGCAAAGGAAGAAAGCGGAGCTATATTTGTACATTAGTTAAACTGTATCAGCTTAAGTATTGATTTACAGTTGTAGTGTTTTACTGCAATTCTAAGACTGTAAAGATAAATAAATATATACACAATGCACTTTTAGTTCCATTTAAGAACAAAAAGTTATTCTCCTAATTCGTATAAAATGCATAGTAAAATTACCTAGTTGTCTAGCTACTCACAACTATGACTAATGTGCCTATTTGCTTTAGTGACTACACAGTTTTCAATACAAGCGGTCAGATGCAGAAGAGTTGCATTTTATTGAGATGCAAGTGTATAACTTACGTTTTCATATATGGTATCTACTTTCTCACACTGAGTCTTCAAGCCTTGTAAGTTCAACAGTTCTACTCTCATACTAGCCAACTCCTGTTCCATTTGTTTAGCTTTGGATAAGAGGTTCTGAAACTGTTCATCACCCATGCTAGAATAAAAAATTTAAAAAAATAAATAAATTATGAAATAAGAACAAAAAGGTCAAAACATTTGTGCATCTAACCCCCCCATCCCCCAAATATATGACAACATAAGACATTTGTCTTAAGCAAAATAAAGAACTTCACTGGAAAAGCAACTGAATAGATTTTTGAGGACCCATGGTTCCTTGCATATCGAGATGCTCATTTAGATTGTATTTAAATCAATCTCTTCTAAAGTTGTGAATGCACTTGGAATTTACACACCTATGGGATATTAGCAGAATTAAGTTGCTGATGAAATACGACGTACATAGGCTTGAGAGATTCTGTGAGGTTTCTAGGGAATATGAGCTAAAGCTGCCCACTTATATGAATTCCCCAGAACTTTTAGCTGTGTACAGCAATTTAAATGATTTAATTGCTCTCAGATTCAGTTTTTAAGTCATGTGCAACAAACATGAGCTTATGTGAACTATATATGAAGGGGAAAAAAGATCTCATAGCATTTAAAAGCTATTCCATAGCTGATTTTTAAAAAAATTTAAATAAGGTATACCTACTCCTACCATGCATCCCTGCCCCCCACGAGGAAAAAAGTATTTTCTTTTTACAATTCATATTTCCCGAGCAGAAATGAACATAGTTGAAAACCAGACTTAGATGAAGATACAAGCTGACCTGACATGAAACCCTTGGAATGGGAACTTCTGAGTGTAGTTTTCTCTGAGCTGCTAAAAGTATAGTACCTAACCTTCAAAGACTGTTTTGAGGAAGTGTCAAAAATCCTCACGCTTTTAGGAGTTTAAGTGAAACAATACTTTCTTCAATCACACTCCTTAAAGAAATAAGGTAAAAGTCGGACAGATATTGGGAATAGGATATAGGACTGTTCAGCATTCCCTCTAAGCTGTGCGGTTGTGCAGGTGCGTTCCTCCCATGCTGCCAGGTGTGCCTGAGCGGCCATGCAGCTTCGAGGGAATGCTGGGACTGCTGAACATTCCAATACAGGCCTCTTGAACTAATACCTAGCTTCTCTGCCAAAGCCTATTGTAATAGCAGGATAACACTTAGGCTTATGAACACTTGGGCAAAACTTTACAAGTCATTCAACTGACATTCACAATGCACTGGAAAAGAAGAGAGTTACCACTGCAGTCCAGTGAATGACTCCTACCATGACCAATTAGTGCCAGGATTCAAAATGCAACATAGTAGACATGCACAATAGTCTTACCTCACTGTTCTTGTTTTGCTTAGTTCAAGATCCTTCTGGATGCCCTGAAAGAATATGAAAAAGATTTGGTTTCAATTTGTGCATCCTTTCATTTGAATTATTGTAATTGAGGATAATATCGCCACATGAAAACAATGTGCGTGGGCAGCTCCATACACAATGACACGCCTAAAGCATTTAAAGTTTTTAAACATGTTTTTTTTACATTGACAACATTGAACAGTTTTACCTTCTTGCGCCTACAGAAAAGCTTGTTTGTCAGCCCCTCACTGTGGAAAGCACCGTCTTAAATTTTAATTGCTGGAGTGATGCACAACAAATGTCAGGGAAATGTAGTGAAGCAGCTTCTCTGTAATTGTCTTCAATATTTATAAACAAGCTAAGACTCCAATTCATAATTTAAAATGAAAGAACATTTCAATACCTCATATTTTGCAGAGAGTTTTCCAATGTGGTCTTCCAACGTCATGATGCTCAATTTGTGTTCTTGGTATAAAGCCAGAAGGTCAGTCTTAAAGTCAAGAAGGGGGAAAGGTGTTTTATTTACTGAGCACAAAAGTCAGTCAAATAGCTGTCGCTGTTTCTCCAAGTAAAATGGTCTCATTCATGCAATGATCATACTACATTTTGGAGACACAAAAACTAGGAGGAAGGATTTTTAAGAGGCCTTAGTTGACTTAAGTCTAGTTGTTTTTCAGTGCCATGCTGTTCTGCTTTCAAATGGCTAGTCTGAGTTAGTCCTTTGAGACAGACAGCACTGGAAAAATAGCCAATAAGTGTTAAACTGTACTACTTGAGATTTTTACCACCTACAATTTTTGAGAGGCAATATCAACAATATCAAGTTGGATGTAGAACTAGGACCAAAACAAACTGGGCAGCCAACTGACTTGCATGGCTTAGTAAAAGCACTTATTTGGAAGAAAAAATAGCTAACTAGTTTGAAATGTCACACAGGATTTTTATTAGCCTATCAAAACTAATTTCCTGCAATGTTTCTATAATTGCTACAGAAAGCAGTGATGAGATATGATTAAATAGATTTTATAAAAATATATTTTGCAAACAGCCTATAAGATTTAGCAACTCAGTGGTACGATGAAAGTTTACACGAGGAGTTATTTAGGGGCATTAGGACACTCATGGAAATCCCAGCCAGAATCATCATCTAAGGTTAGCAGGGGTCAGGAGAGAGAAAACTGGCTGGAAGAAGTTGTCTGTTACTAGTAAACAATTAATAAATTCTGTCCCTACCAACCGAAAATTAACAATATGGTTTTCACAGTCAGATAGGACTCCCCTCTACTAGTGAGGAAAGGTATTAAATATGATTACAGAAGGCAGTCTAGACTAGGCATTTCATCCTCAAGAAACAAACCTTTCATTTTCTTCCAGCTGTCACCTGACTGCACTTGTTTTACCTCAGCACTAGGGCTGTGCGAAGCTTTGGTCCCTGATTTGATTTCAGCAGATATTTGGCCCGATTTGGTGGCCGAATCTGAATCGAATCAGAAGGCCCTTTAATCTCTCTGAATTGAATCCGAACCCTCCAAATCAATTTGGAGAGATCAGGACATAGAGACAGCTTTAAATGTTTTTTCTACATACCTCTAGGTAGCAGGGGCGCATGAGTGCTGCGATGCTGGGGCACATGGAGAGTCCCACAGGAGCGCAGGGGGCTCCCTAGTGCACTCAGCAGCAGACCCAGAAGTGGACCAGATGCAATTCCAGACCACTTTCAGGTCTGTGGGGGAGCTTGCTGGGGGACTTCCCCCCCCCCACCACCACCATGCCCTCTCAGCTGGGTGATAGGTGCCTCCTGGGTCGGGGGGCACCCGGGGTCCCCCAGCATGCTCCCTGGCAGACTTGGAAGCGGAGCAGAAATACTTCCAGTCCATTTCTAGGTTCACCACTGAGCACATAGAGGGAACCCCCTACTCCTGTGGGACACTCCATCCACCCCAGCATCGCAGCGATCACGAGCCGCGCCTGCTACTTCAAGGTATGTAGAAAAAAAACATTTAAAGCTGTGTCTATATCTGAATTGCCAATTCTCTGAATCGGCATCGAATCTTCAGATTCGGCCTAGTTGAATCCGGGACAGCAATCTAAATTAACAAATCGAATCACTGTCCCCGATTCGGGCCAGATCCAAATCTAATAGGGCCCGCTTCGCACATCCCTACTCAGCACCTCATTTACTGTATGTTCCATTTCTACCCCTTTTGCTAGCCCTTCAGCTCATATCTACATCCCTCTTATTATAGATTACCAAAGCCATTTAATGTTACAGAAGTTACACTGTAATAGTGCAAGTTAGGCAGGGATAGTTCCTCGTTTCTTGCCCCTTCGTTATACGCTTAGACTTATAAGCAGCTTTCAAGAAAATGCAGAGCAGATCACTGTGCTGGGCTAACAGTCACTATTATTTCTTAAACTGACATTAAGATAGAGCTGAAAGTTAGCTTCAGTTTCCAGAGGGTTTGTATGGAGAGAGTTTTCTATCACCATCAACTCAGTTGGGTTAACTGAATACAAGGGGATGTGTTGGACTTGCAAAAGGTAACAAATAAAAGCATTAAATCTTTGGTTATAAACCTACAACAGACTCCTCTTTTAAGTTCAGTTTACTAGACTGTGGTGCTGATGTAGAACTTCACAAGCAAGTGCGCAAACTTACAAGCTATTTCACACTTAAACTATTTTCTAGTCTTAAATTTTTCTTTGCATCCTGTTCCATACTAGGAGTAATAGAGAAAAAATGACATGATTTACATAATAGTTTATTATACTAATAGTTTAGTATACTAATCAAACAGCATCAGAAAAAGAGAGTCACAAAAAATTATTATATCCTTACCACTGAGTGTGCTGTTTCTTCAGATTTAGTTTCTTTAAGATGTTGGCCCATTACATTTTTTATTAGTGTTAACATTTCACTTTTGTCATTCATCAGGGCAACCTGATCCTGAAGCTTCTGGAGCAACAGCATCACTTTACCATACTCTTCATCATGATGATGACATCTGTCAGACATTAAGGCAATCTGTTTTTCCAACTCTTTCATGCGGCTAGAATCAAAGTTAACGGAATCCTAGAAAGTAAAAAAAGTTAAAATGTGTTTACTTTGCTTACTTTTGGATTACAGATCAGTCACCGCAAAAAAAAAAAAAAAAAATCCAGCGGCCTGGAGTTCAGAAGCCCTTTACATGGTTTACCTCTGGAGGCCGAACTGAGTGAAAAGAATCAAGCCTTGGTTTCAGGATGTAGAGAGACTCATCTACACTTTGTGGTTTACTTATGCTTGTCCAATTGAATGCAGGCAGTAACGAAAGGAAGCCTTCAAACCCCCAGCACCATAAACCTTAGGCAAAAAAAGAGAAAAAGGCAAAAAAAGTTACATGTAGTCACAATTTTTAATTAAACATGAGAGGGGAAAAGTCAGCCTTCCCTAACCACCCTTTCAGAATGGTTGAAAAGTTTTAGTAACTTTTTTTTAACTTGTTTAATAACATTCAGACTCAGGTAGAAATCTGGAACAGAATATTTCAGCCCAAACATTAAGTTTGGCAAATAGGATATTAAAATGGTAAGTACTAAATATCCCTAATTCTAAGTAGTCACTACGGGCACTGTCTGGGAAATACAGCCAACACATTCTTGTTGCAAAAAAAAGCCACCAGCATACTGGGTTGTACTAACAGAACGACTGTCACTTGCAGATCAAGGGAAGTGATTCTTCCACTCTATTCAACATTGATAAGGCCTCACTTGGAGTGCTGTGTTCTGTTTCGGGCCTCATACAAGAAGTATGTGGACAGTTTGGACAGAGTTTGGCACAGGATAAAACATGATTAAGGAACTGGGAGGCAAGTCTTATGAAGAAAGGCTAAAAGAATAGGGTTATTTAAATCTAGAGAAGAGAAGACTGAGGGGATTTGATAATGTTCTTCAAATACCTGAAGGATGGATTATAGACAGGAGGGAGATGGGCTTTTCTCTGTGGCCACAGGGGACAGAACTAAAGGGCAATGGCCTCAAGCTGCAGAAGGGGAAATTTAGACTGGAAATTAGGAGGAACTTTCTGACTAGGTGGGTGGTTAAGGTAGCCAACTGCCCAGAACAACTGTGGAAACTTTATCCAGAAGTTTTCAAGAGCAGGTTGGGCAGACACTTGGCTGGGATGGTCTAGTTGGGGATGATTCTGCCTTGAACTGGGGGCGGGGGGAGGGACCGTATGGAGGTCCCTTCCAGCCCTACTTTCTTACCACCCAAATATAACCATAGAGGCCAACCTTTTTGGCAGCTGTTCCAAAAGATACCCCTGCATCCTGCCCATATGCCACCAATCGACTTCCCCAAATCTGATCTGCTGCCTGCCCTATCTGCCACTGTACTGCTGCCTCTTCTCTCTCCAGATCTGCTATATGCTACATGCACAGGCTGCCATGCCACAGGTTGGCCAGCCCTGGTCTGTAACAATGCAATCAGAACTATTCCATCAGTCATCACCATGTAGCATACGGGAGGTCTTAATAGGATGAATGTCTTGTAGATCTTGAGGGCAAACGGAAGTAAAATTACCTCCTTAAAACAAAGGATATTCTTTTCATAAGAAAAGGAAAACACATTGACAGTGGAAAATTTTTGCCAAAAAAAATTCAGTCTCTTGTGCTGTAAATTGCATCTCTTTCATAAAAAGCAAGTCAATCTAAAATGCTGTTCTGATACCTTTGTAATAAGCACATACCAACTTGAAAAAGAAACTAAATGATTCACATACCCAGGAGCAACAGCAGTGGGATGAGAAACAGTAACAGCTTATAAATTTTTGGAAGGCATCTGAAAAGACAGTGTCAGAATTTAACTTTACATGAAATACAGAATGGGTCTACCATATTTAATACTGTATTGTAACAGACAGGATATTAATGTAAAGTTCATCCGAATCTCAAATTCATCTATAAATATTTTAGATTCAATTCTGTTCTGATCAATCAGCAAATGATGTACCCCTTAAAACTTTTGCTTCCTAGTGAGTAGAGAAGTTTGCTGCAATTTAGTACATCGGTCTCACATTTGCAATGAGAAGAATGGCCAGTTAATCAACCAATGTTAGCAAAATAGAATTTATTAAATGTACAGAAGAAACTCCAAATCATGAAGTATAAATATCAGTTTCCTTTATTTATGCTACGCATCTTGTAAAACAGATTTACTTGGTTTACATTACAGAAAAATAATTTTTAAAATATTTTTGGCTCAAGACACTAAATTCTATTTAAAAATTATGATAATTAAAAGAAAGAAGTTTACAAACCTTGTAAGAAGAAACACATTGAACAAAGAAATCAAAGTAACAAGTTGATACCATCCAGTTCCAAGCCACCAGAAAGCTCCAGAAGCTGCCTTACCTATCAGAGAAAGGACATTCAATTAACAAAGTCACATGCTACAGAATATGCAGAGAGACCAAGCAGAAGCACATGCAAATGCTGTGGAAAATGCTCTGTATGGCAAACAGACTGTTGAGGTAGATGGATATAGAAGAAAGAACTCATGCAAATCATTTCCATCTAAAACAAAACACAGCTAAAATACCAATATCATCAGATATTCAGCAAACAGCCATGCAGCGAGATGAACTGCTTGTTTGTTAAAAACTACAACTTTCATGAGGATAGAAAGTAAATCTTTGCAAATGAGTGACACCTTTCAGCTCAAAATCTCCATGCGTTTTGAAAAGACGTTTGAGCATTAATTTTTCTGATAAAGGGTATTGTGTCTATGGGAGATTAAGCAAGTTTCCCAAACCAATAGGGAGTTTTAATTGGCAAATCAGGAACACAGGCCATTCCCACCCCCAATCTCAAGCCCTGGAAGTGTGGTCTAACCATTAGTGCCCCCCAAATGAAGCAGCCTAATAAATGATCTATTCAGTCTGCGAACACAAGTTTACCTTAGTTTTAAACACATTTAGACCGTACAAAACATAGAAAGCAAGCATAACAAGTGCAGCACAAACAGCCAAATCTATCAGCCACATAATAACATACTGTAGATTTCTAGTGTGCCAATCAAGGCACAGAACATGCAAAATGTACACAGATTAGGAAAATAACCTGGAGAAACAATGGCCAGCCACAGTAGTGCTAACACCTTCCGAGATACAAGCCATCCTGTTGTTCCCACTGTTCGCAATACTCGTAGCACAAAGTAACCTAGTATATAACAAATGAACCGGTATATGACATACATGCAAGACATCCTGAACCACTGTTTGCAAAAATACATTAGAGAAGCTATTTTTTAGTGTCTGAAATGTTATGGAAGTAGTTCATATACATAAACAAAAGAGAGGAAAAAAGAGAGAGTGCCCTACATCCCAATCAGACATAATGGACACCTATACACATGCCTGATGCCTGCTTCGACACATTTAACTAGAATGCGTTGGAGCAGGCTCGATTAATAGAGTTTGCTGGAGCATGCTAATTAGCACACTCCAGCAACTCCATCATCAAGTGTATTCAGTGTTCCTGGGCTTCAACATGGCAGCAAGAGCACTTTAAAGCTTGTCAAATGAGCTTTAGTTCAAGCGCCCCCACCGTCATTTTGAAGTGTGGGATGCTGGATACACAAGACACTGCAGGCACTCTAATTAGAGTGGCTCCCAAGAGCTGCTCTAATTAAAAAAATGCCCCCCCTCTCACCCCGTGTAAAGATGCGTAATGTTTAGACTAAGGGATGCCACAGACATTACAGCACAATATTTAGCGAAATCGAGTAGCTGACTGAAGTGTGTGTCACACAACTACGTTTCTCAGCTGCTGGAACAGTGCCGACAGCAAATACAGTTCTGAAGATTTTTGATGTCTATGTCCATTCAAGTAACAGAAGTCCTCTCACAGGACAATTCATCACCTACACAAACCTCTTGTAAAAACTGGCTCTCTAAAAATAAAAAAAGGTAAGAGGTAAAGGAGTTTAATCAAATAAAATATTATGTATGCTAGTATCCCACTGTCCTACTTTTGCTTTAAAAAGTCAGCTTTCCAGAACACTTTACAGAACTGCAGTGACAAATTTAACTTCTTAAGATGCATATTCTATAATAACTACCATACCTTCCTTTTATAGTGTGATTGTACCATAGGTAAACAGAAGATTCTCTCTGCCAAGCTAGTTCCTAAAAGCCAATTTAATATTATAGCAAACACCACAAAGAATGCAATGCTATTTAACTATTCTTGTATGGCCTAAGTCAGTCTATTCTACATTGATAGTTACAGCTAAGCTAAAAATGCAAAGCAGTATGAGTGATTAACATTTGTGAAGTTGTGATAGAAAATAAAAGCAAAAGAAAAAAAAGGTGCAAGTCAACCTGCATAAGAAAAGGTGTGCCAAATGGTCCTTGCTACCCTTTTAGACCTTGAGGATTGCATGTGGACTGTTGTGTATGTTTCAAGATGTTTCTTCCCCTTACAGTCATCACCTGTTGGTTGTGGTAACAGTCAATTAATGTGACAAGTTAATCAATAAAAATTACTAACAAGACAGATGTGTGCCAGTTAGGTCACAATATCACTTTCTAAAACCAAAAATTAAGGTAACAAGTAAAATTAAGAAGGCATACATATAATGTGCTTGTTACGTTACAGAAATATATTCATTACACACTTACAGCTGTATATCATGTCTACGTTGGACACAAAACAATTTTTCAGCTTTCACAGAGCTAAGGAGTAGCTATGTAGCATCTAGAAGTCATAATGACATCCAGCCCAGGCTAAAAAAGGTAGCATATAAAATGCCACACTTATACAAAGGTAGGCAAGTCTCTTTGAGTAGATGCGATATCTTTTATTAGACCAACCGAGTGGTTGGAAAAGAGTTCCTAGCAAGCTTTCAGGTGCAATCACCCTTTTTCAGGCATAAGAAGTCTCTGCTGTTCTGAGACTCCAAGGAACAGAAATTTCTTTGGAGTCTCAGACCACAAGAGATTCCCTATGCCTGAAAAAGGGTAACTGTGCCCAAAAGCTTGCTAGGAACTCTTTTCCAACTACTCAGTTGGTCTAATAAAATATATCACATCTACTCAAAGAGCCGTGCCTGCCTATGTCCTTGGACCAACACGGCTACAACCAAAATCCCAGCAGCACTTACACAAAGATTCCCCATTTATACCAAGATGGCCATCTTCTCTGAGAAACTCTTTTACATTCATACTTCCACAGTAGTTTGAGTGAGCTGAAAGAACACAGAAAGAACACAGCAATTTAACACTCAGGGAATCTACAACTTTCCAAACAGCTAGATTAGCAAGCAAATTAACCCGTCTCGACTGTTTATGAAATTACACCACCTACCGGACACCTTGAAGATGGTACTTGTATGTCTACCTACAAAGGTCTGACCGAAAACCATGAGGGGTCCCCCCCCAAGCTTTCCCGCATATTTTACTTTACTTCTATTAACAAAAGCTAGTTTTTGTTTTATAATTTAGCTCAAGTCTTCTTAGAGAAGATGGTTGGGTATTTGGTCCCTGCCTCAAAGCTGTCCGACTGTCGTTGGACCCTGGTTTGGCACCCATATAACTGAAATAGCCTACGATCAATTGCAGCCAGTCAACACAAGTTGCTTTCATATTTGCTTAATAACTGCAAAGTCCCATACTATTTTCCAAGGAATCTGACGCAATAACATCAGATTTGAGTGTCTAATTTGAGGGACTCAAGTTGGAAAACAAATCTCAAATTCAGATCAATTAGTCCACCCCAGGGGTGGGCAAAATGTGGCCCAGGGGCCGGATGCAGCCTGCCAGGCCATTCTATCTGGCCTGTGGGGCGCCTAAAAAATTTAGAAAATTAATATTAATCTGCCCTTGGCTGCCTGTCATGTGGCCCTCGATGGCTTGCCAAAACTCAGTAAGCGGCCCTCTGCCCAAAATAAGTTGCCCGCCCCTGGTAAATCCAGTTTTTCCATAACACATACTATGGATAATTGAAGAACTAGTTCAGACCTCACAAGCAGCAGGTGAAACTTGGATTACAAGAAAATGAACAGAAGTAATATTTTAGTGTGTATTTTTATATTTAATACAAATCCTGCTACTTCCCCTGCACAAAAAAAGCTGCAGCAACAGATCCTAAATACCCTCTCATCACTTTAATTTCCAAGTCAAGCATCATACAACTTATTCTGTATTACTGGAGGTTCTGGAGTACATAAAGATAACCAGAATAAACCTTGCCAATGGTTGGCAAACCGTAAAAAGGATGAGAGCACCACACCAAAACCTTACCAAAGGAGTGGGAGGATGTGGAACATCCCCTTTAGCCCATCTTGATGTATCAGAGGAGCAACATTACTGTTACTTTCTCTCTTGGCAGGTTATAGTTAACATTTTGGTTATAAGATAAGCAATATTCACCACAAGACCAAACACCAGAATGGCCTACACAAAGCGTTAACCTATGGGTTGTAGAGAGAACAAGCAAAGCTTTAGAACCCTGAAAAGCAAGACTATAGGTAGCTAAAACGTGTAAGCGTGAGAATACCGACTTACAGAATTATAAAATTTAACGTGCGCCATTTTGTATACAATACCTTCTCCATTTAAACATTCCTGCATGATGTTTCCTGGGGGGAGGGAAGAAGGGGGAAGGGAAGGCAGGGGGACACAGAATGACCACACCATTATCACCACTAACCTGGATATTGATACCTCCAAAAGACAAAATGCAAAGACAACAAATAAAAATAAGAAAAAAAAAGAGAAAAGAAACCAACCATTTTACTAAAGACACCGTGCCACAGAGGAATAGTGAAAAGCCAGAAAAGAACAGTGAGTACTGAGCTTTTCCTCAAGGTGGTAGTGCTTTTTGTGGAGACAGAAAAACAACTGAAAAGGTACCTTTAAATTCATAACCCAGCTTCAACAGAACCATTTGAAATAGTTGCACTAACAGTGATGCAAAAGAGGTTGCAGCGTATTTGACCAATTGTAGAATCTTATTCATGTAGAAAAAGGTGCCTCCTATTAAAAAAGTGTGGATTAAAAAATAAGTTGTATTAAAAAGTAATACAAAGTTATTTCCCTACATATGCATGATAATGACAAATGCAATACCAACAGAGTAGTGGAAGCAGAAGGAAGAGGTGGATAAAAAGTTTAGTTACTTAACCAGGAATACGAATGGTAAGTGAAACAACTGTTAGCAGCATTGCTAATCCTATTTCATTTATCTATGGTTAGCCTTGGCTAGGGAAACAAGAAGGACACTTCAACAATGCCAGCAAATCTAAGCTGCAACTAGGAGACCAATTTTAGAGGGCAGAAGAATAGCTCAAACCATAAAGTCTGTTTATCTGAGAAATACCATTAATAATTTGAAGAAAAACTAGCTTTTTGCCACTGTTTACAGTGCAACTTTTCCAAAATTCAGCAATTCTTAGTACTGTGAAACCATGGATCCCAGCTCAAGTAAGAAAGGGCTTAAGGCAGGGGCAGGCACAATATTGCTGGCCACTGCCAGCCAGACTGGAGCTAAACCGGTTCTCAGTGGTGGCAGATGACGGAACAAGGAGCAATGGTTTCAAATTTGCAGCAAGGGAAGTTTAGGTCTGATATTAGGAAGAGTTCTCTCACTACAAGGGTAGTAAGACACTGAAACAGGTTACCCAGAGAGGTGGTGGAATCACCATCCTCAGAGGTTTTTTAAGACCCAGCTAGACAAAACCTTGGCTGGGATGATCTAGTTGGGGATGGTCCTGCTTTGAGCAGATGACCTCCTGAAGTCCCTTCCAACCCTAATTTTCTATGATTCTATGCTGGATGCCTGAGGAGGGCAGGCAGTGCCCCATTCCACTCTGCTCCAGCCACTCTCCCCTGCCCCTCCCAGCTTCCTGTTGGTGCTGCAGCTGTACAGTCCTGGCACCACAGCTGCCGGTCCCACATGGGACAGGGTGTAATGAAGCACGCCAAGTAGCCATCCTGCCTGCTGTGATGAGCTGCTGCCGCCACAGCACCACGAGGTGCCAGAGGCGAGTCTGTGCCAGGTGCAGAGGGGGTTCAGCTTTGGGCAGTCACCCCTGACTTTCCTCGTGTAGCACAGAGGCAGTGGCTCATGGCAGTGGGAGGATAGGACAACTACTCCATGTGCTGCGTCATGCCCATCCTGTGTGGGCCCAGTTGCTGGCAGCCACGGTGTCAGGACTACACAGCGCTAACAGGAAGCTGGGCAGGCGGGGGGAGGAAATGGCTGTGATGAGGCACAGGAGTCCATGTGCTGCATGGCCTGGCCAGCTTGGCCCTGGCTGCAGCTGAGCAGAGTGGAAGGGGGCACAGCCCTCCCCCCTCAGGGGGCATGGGGCAGAGCCCTCCTCTTTCAGGCTCCTGGAGGTGGCTGGCAGGCCCAATAGGCTCAATTAGCATCTTCCTGACCCACCCCCAGGCCTCAACAGCTCACCAAAACTCCTTAAGTGGCCCTCCAACCCACCCCTGGCTTAAGATGAATTCTTGCTCAGGGATGGGGAAGAAAGTTTCGCTGCTCTCCACTCACTGAATTGTGAGTGGAAGAAATCAAATATAAAAGTTTCTCTAGCAAAGACAGCTGTTATCATGAACGAGGTGTGCCCCTGGCAGCTGCTGGGGGGGCATGGCAGTGCTGGTGGCAGCATGAGCGCACCAGCGAGCTTCCACAGACATTGCCGGTGGTGTTGGGGGGCGGCACAGCAGCGAACAGCGACTGCCAGCAGGCTGACTTAGTGGTGTCAACAGTGCCTTTTTGTAAGGGGTGCAGCACCATGCTCAGATGCACATGCACCCCTATGCATCGCCACTCGCTATTATAAAATTCTCCCCTGCATCCTTCCCTCCATGTCAGAACATGCACAGTAGAATCACCAGTATAACAGAGTAGCATTGTGACGTTTTAACTTTAGAGACTTCTAAGGAAGTACTAGATGTGTGTACTAGGAGGGATTATCATAAAAGTCTCCTGTGCGAATATGTGAGAGATATTAGAAACTGGTATTTCTATATTGCAATACCAAATTAAAATATTTGACAGAACCCTTATCTGCCCCCACATATGGGAACAGACACTCCTTGCATCTAAGAACTTAGTCTCAATAGTCTCATCTTACCATGATCTTCCCCAAGATTCTCAGAAATCAATTTACTAATCAAGATTTACTCCAACTAGAGGCATACTTTGGTCCAGAAAGAGAAGCAACTGGATTAACTGCCTGCAATCACTAGTATGTAAAATTGAGGCCAGAGGAGAACAAGAGTTCCAGGGAATACTTAATGAGACTGCTACTAACAAAAAAACAAAAACAAACAAACAAACAAAAAAACAAACCCAACCCCAAACCCCCCAAAAAGCAAGACACAAGGAAGGTAAAGAAAGAAGAGGGCTCAAAACACTGAAAAGGAAACAAAAGCAAGAGGGGTGGAAAAGCAGAACCCCCAAATGGTCATCCTGTCTTGACAATAAACAATGGGAAGGGAACATTCAAAGTTTTTTGTACTGCAAGTGCCACACAATCTCTGCCAAAAAAAATGTAGAGAAAAAAGCCGTGGGTTGATTACATTGTACACTAGAGAGGAATTTTAATACGAGAGACCAACACTCACTATTCTAATGAAGTGCTAATTTACTACTAAAACCAGCATTAGCCACACCAGCACAAAACAGTTTTCTATCTGAGAATGTGAACTAAATTTTGATGTGACACATTTAAACTTCCTGTAACTGTATGGAAAAATTCATACTGTCAATTTGTTGTGCAATCAGAGGTCAACTCTTATAAAAGTTTAGTCTCACTCTGAACAAACCATCATAGGATAAAATGCCAACTGGCATTTAAGGATTTACTGGGGTTAAAAAATATATATATACACACACCACAATGAACAGAAAGGAAGATTACTTACCAGACTTGTGTTTTTGGCTCCTATCCCTGGAGTAAATTCTTGAAGAAGGCATGTGAGAAGTAGAGTATGCCGTGAGGACCTCTTTCCGTTCAGAAAGCATACTGCAATCATTGCAGGTGTAGCCATTGATTACGGTAGTCTGCGTTTCTACTGTTGCTAGATCACCATTTCCCTGAATCACTGTTGCGTCCCCACCTGATGCATCAAAAAAGGGATAATAGTCAATCTATTCTTTGCAATTTACTTTTCATATTGTAGCCATTAATAGAGGGGGTGAAAGAAGTGCAAGGGCTGTGCAGTTACCTTTAGGATCACCATCATCATCAAGACCTAAATAAAAAAAATAAAATAAATATATTTGCTCCTGCGTACAGACTCTTGCAAGGTAAATCAGCTACTATTCGAGTTGAAGTGTAGTTAAACAATTTTTTCTGTTATTCCTAGAACCACAAAAGGCAGCTTTATTGGGACCACAATACTATATCTATTGCCTGTTGAGGTGGATTTCAGTATATTCAGATCTTTTATATATACACTGCTGACCACCTCATTCCATTATTTTTTCCTCCTACAAATAAGCTACATAACACCATCTCTCAGCTCCCATGTGACCACTAAGGCAGCCAGATAATTGGTAAGTGATGCTGTTTCTGTTGCTTAGTAACCACTTTTTGCTACTACTGTAAGTCAGACTATAACAGTAAGAACCAGTTAACAGGTATCGTCAAATTTAGCACATAATACTCTGCTAAAAATTAGACTACATTTCTTCAAATTAAAGAACTATGGGCAAGTCACAGATATACCAATTAGAAACAAGCTGGATGGAACTGGAAAGCATGACAAGTGTCACATGGCTTTCTCTTTAACTGCTTTATCTAGGCAGTGCTTTGCTTTAGGGAGCTTTAGGTTTAAGGGGGGGGGGGGAATCATCCAATTAAGTATGAAAAGAAGTAAAAAACACTGCAAAAACGTACATGTTCCCATTTCTTCTTCTGAGGGAATTTAAAATGCCACTAACCTGAAACCTTTAGAGTAACCAAAATATCCAACGTGATATTTATACATCAATCAACATTTTGAACCTTATATATTTCATTCTTATCTGGGAAGTTACACTAATTATTCATTGGGTAACAACGTTAAAGAAAACAAAACAAAACCTTATTATCAATTCCACAATCTGATACCATCTATATTTAGTAACGAGGAGCCTTTTTTTGACGGAAAAAAACCTCTTTACTTCTTCCCGTGAGGCACCCAAAAAAACCCCAACAAACCACCCCCTCCACTCCTAGATCATTATAGGATCTTTTTCTCTTACCCTCTCAGTTGCTACTGCAGGCTGCCTGTCCATTTAACAAAACCAAAGGCCCAGGAATCTAACCTGGGTCCCTAAGAAGTGTCAAGTATTGCTCGGACAGCCACATCCCTGCAATAGTAAAATTCAGCCAAATTCTTGACCACAGCTTACTGTTTTAAATGGAACAAAGCTTTCACCATCTTCTCTCCCCCAACATATCTAGGCTTGGAACAAAAACCCTTGTTCTCAGAGGTTAGTATTAGACACGCACACACACATTATTATCTATTACAACAGTCAGATCTTACATAGTATAACTATTGAACTACAATAAAAAGCTGTGTTAACCGCATCTGGCTGAAAACCCCTGCCCCAGGTAACCGGCGTTTTTAGATTACCGGCACCCATTCCTCCCTCATGCTGGATAAGAGATTTTACTGTAATTGTTCACATGGTCAGTCTTAAATAATCATATCTTCTGCAAACTATTACATCCTGTTATTTCACTAACGTGAACATGCATGCCATAATGGTTTTGTTTGTAGTTGGACACATTTCGTATGTGCTTAGTGGTTCATACCTAAAAATAGTATTTTGTACTTTGATTTTATAAAGAAGTACACTTATAGAACATAAAGCACCAAAATTAGGAAGGCTGTTCTTTTACGGTACTTCACTATTTCAAGTTCACAAGAACTGCATTCAGTAGCAGCAGAAAATGAAATAAGCACACAAAAGATATGGTGCAGTACATAATAAAACACATTCTTGCTTGGCACACTGCTGCATTGACAAACATGTCTTGATGTCAAAATATTTTACTCCTAGGTTACATGTCACTGGCAAAAATTGGACTTTACAATTAAGTACTAAGTGGTGGTGATGTCTATCAAAAGGTTGTGCCTTGTTAGCAAAGAAAGCATCTAACAAAAAAAAAAGTGTTAAAGGAAAGACAGATGCACATACCTCCCCAAGCTCTTTATACCCTTAAAAGGTACCATATTTTCTCATATACAACTGACCTCAGACTGTACCTTGCTTTTGAAAGGTGAAATACATAAAAACAAAGATGCATCCAGAGTTATGGCTGCATAGAGCAAAAACAGGGACAAGTTTTCAGCTGACTTGCCCTCCCTTTCCTGATTAACTAAAGCTGAAACCCTACCTGCTGCTGAGGACCGATCTTCATGGGGGTAATCTATGATTAAAAAAAGAGCTAAAGAGTCCCTAGGGATGTGAAAGGAAAGACCAACAGCAACCAGAAGACAGCAAAACTAGTTTAAGGATGGCTTGATTACTGGAAAATTAAGACCATTATAAAGGAGAAATGATTATTCTTTACTCCACAAATATTAACAATGAACCTCTAAGTCAACTGACTCCATTACTTGCCTTAATGTTACAGCTGCACTGTGTAGCAGAAATCAAAGCTTCTATCCCATGCAGAAAAATCAACTTTCCTACTTAATACATTTGCACCAATTTTTATTTTCTGGGGGGAGGGGCGAGGTACATGTTGTACATGAGAAAATATGGTAGTTTTTCACACCAGTTTGACTCAAGTACAGTAGCATTCACTACTCACCCCAAAAATGGTCAAGCTCTGTCTGCTCCCGGATCAGAGATTCATCTAATACAGTGGACAGTGTAGATGTATCACTGACATGGCTGTTGAAGCTACTTTGGCTAAAAGCAGAGCTGGATAGATTTTTTCTTGGAGTATGTTTTACACTGCCCAACTGTTTGCTCATACTTTTGCACTGCTTTACTGTTCTAAAGAAGAAAGGCAAACCATGAAGAAGTTATAACATCAAGATGTGTAGAGTGCTGTTTCTAATATTTGCATTATTTTAAAAAGATGTGCTTCACATTCATGAGATTTTTTACACTTAAATTGTTAACACAAGCTGAAAGTTTTGTCTGTCATTCCCAACTTAACTCTTCAGCATGTACACAAGTACATACACAGACATTTTACTCTGAATTACTTAATAAAACATTGTATAATCAGGCATTTCTTCATATACCCCAAAGTGACATGTCACTATCAGATGGGCAATTCTAAAAGAGAGCTTTATTTTATCTTGTGACATGCTGCAAATTGCAACCAGATCTGTATGCTTTGATACCTTAAGTTTCATAATTTGGATCTTACCTGAGAAAGACTTAAATCACTTGCTACATTTCATGCATTATAACAAAAACCACCAAGCAAATCAAAAAGCAATCCCAGTAACAAGTTACGGGGGCTACCCACAGTGCCTACAGATAAACAGGTAAACATTTCCTAGCTCAGGGTAAAGTTTACTATAGCAATGTGAAATTCAATCTGCTTTCATAAGCTGTGTTCAAAATACAGCCAGTTGTCTCACTGGAAAAAAAGTTAACGGCAAGTATTTCTAAAATGTATTAGCCTCACTGATGCAACTGAGTGGATGAAGAGCACACTTGGCAATGTTCAGCCTTAGTCTCAAAGTGGTAAACGATATTTAGTTCTCTTTTGTTGAAAATGACACTAAATACCAAAAAGAAAATGAAAACAATCTTCTCTTTCATTTATTTCTTTTTGTCCAAAATTCAGGAAAGAAATTATCTTTGTATGTTTCTCAGCCTTGTGTAATCTGGGTTCTTTATTTCAGTTTTTTTACTACAGTAGACATCAAGCAGTCATATTTGAAGTCTCTCATTGTAAAAAAGGGAAGTTCTTAAAAATAGCTGCAGGTATTGGAAAAAGATTAAATGGGCAAACCTAGAACCTGACCAGCAAATAAACTAAAAAGAATGCTTACTTAGATGATTGTTCTGTAAAAGACATGTTTCCAGAATAGGAGTTGTTGTAGATGCCATCAGTTCGAACATCATCTGCTTTACTATATCCTGCAGTGATCAAACGTAAACTGCGCCGTGACATTCTTGGAGAATCAAATACTGGATCCAATTTATGTTCGGTCTCAAAATCCAAAGCAGTTGAAGAGTAACTTGAACTACAATAAGAGTTAAACTGTAAACTAGCAGATTAAAGGCTCAAGAAGGGTTACAAAAACCCCCCACAAATCAGATTTTAACAGATATCACTTATTTTTTATAATGGCTCCGATTCCATTTGGAGGACTCCACAAGCCCTCTGCTCACTTCAAGAAATATTTCAGTAGTTCCAATGGTGCTCAACCTTTTCAGAGTCAGGGCACCCCTCTACCAGTTTTTTGAATGTGGCAGCTTCCCTGGCTGAGAACCATTGTTGCTACTGCCCCAGTTTACCTCAGTAGTGTACATATGAAGTGCTTGTTAGTGCCAGAAGGTCAAACTTTCCCGCATGCCTGCTGCATAGCCAACCTGGGAAAGGCTGTGGCATGTGGACTCTCTCATTTTGCACTGGGGCTTCTGATAACCCTAAGGCAGCTGGCCTAGGCTGTAGCCCTTCCCAGTCTGCTTCCCCTGCCTCACCCCAACCATTCCTCCAGGAAAGAGACAGGAGGGTGGAACTGTCCCACTGCCTCTGTCTGCTTTAGGGTTATCCGAGACCCCTCACCTAGCAGAAGTGTGCATGTGCCACAGCCCTGCAGGCAGTGCAGTTTTACCTGGTGACTGCCACTGCAGCAGCATCTGAATTGCTGTACTCACAGAGTCCTGTAGCACCTCAGGGTGCTGTTTTACCCAAATGAGAACCACTAGTCCATATAGTTCCTACTGCAGGATGGAGGTTCTAATTAGTTACAAAGACAAAACAGAAGGACATACTTCTGTAGAGAGGATATAGAAACAGAAGGACATACTTCTGTAGAGAGGATATAGATAAAGATTGGTATATACCCACAAGAAAGAGGAAACATCTCTGAAAACTTTTCTGACACCATACAAGTAATTAAGACCAGTATTTCCAAGCTTTATGATGTTGCTTCAGGAAGTATGGCTCCAAAAAAATAATTTGTCATCATTTACACAGAAAGTATCCTTTTAACAAGATAATCAAGTTCACTGTAAGCAAGTATAAAAACTAAAGAGACACAATGATTTAGAAAATAGCCATCGCATTAAAGCCAGAGCAGGAATTCTGTTCCATCACCTTCTCAGTCTTAGACATCCACAGCCCCAGCCCAAATTGTGTCGAGCTTGGTTTCAACCCAAAAGGTGGTTCTTCTTCCCTTTGCAGTATTAAAATTCATCATGGCATTTTTTACAAGAGAGAGAGGGGTGGGGGGAGAGGAATAAAGCAATTAACTGTTCAAATTTTAAGCCATATAGTAAAATATGTTTTGACCCAACTCAAAGACTGCATGGAACTAAAGATTCATATGCCAGACAAGTTTTAATTTTCATTATATGAAATGGTCCTTCCCCATTTTGGTCAAATACCTGTAAGACTTTGTTTACTTACAGCCCTACCAGTTTAACCAAACATGTTTTAATTTAAAACACTTTAGGTTAAAGGGTGCAAAAGGCTGTAGATGTTGTTATTTTGATTTATTGTACATCCTTAGAAACAGGCTTAGCCCAAACCACAATAAGAGCATCTACAGCCTTTTGTGCCTGTGTAAATGAATCTACTTAATTCAACTGGTACAGGTCTGACCGCAGTCGGGGCCAAGTTCTTTCCCCACAGAAGCTCTACCCTTTGAGCGCTGAAGCAGACTGAGGGGTCTTGCACAAGAATTTTATATTTTAAGACCCTCAAAATCCTACAAAAATTACAACTATAAGGAGCATATACTAGGGCAGTTGTGAAATTAACAGGATAAGAGAAAGCAGAGTAAAGCACGCTTAGTCCAAAACAAGAAGGGGCATTCATTCTCGGTACTGTCAAACAGGATTATATTATAGACACATGCACACAACACCTTTGATTACGATCTAATACCACTAAATATTGAAGAAATAATGGATGAATGGTCTCCATGTACACGACATGTGTTCTACTATTAAATTTTTCCGGATAGCTGCTTGCTTTAAAATCAAACTGTTACAACAGTAACTTCTCATGGGAGACTGTCTTTCTGTGATTCATCACAGATTACAAACACACAAAAACACTACCCAAAACCAAGGTGAAATTCCACTAAGCTATTTGTTCACTTCCCATGAAAGTTCTTCTCCACCCCTCTTCCCCATTGTGTATAGCTTGATCTGTCAAGCAACTGATTTGCGCCAATAAAATCATCAGATTAGCATACTCCATGTTTTGTATGATCAAAAAAATTCCACAGAATAATTAAAGACACTACTAAAGCATAAAAGAATATTTACTCTTATAGCCCTAATACTTCAGTAACTTAAGCCTTTTTTAAAGAAGGGTCAACATGAATGACACTCACTTACTGTACAGACAAATCAACTGCAGAAACCGTATTACTTTGGACATCTGTATCCATGCACAAGTCCAAAGTCTTAGTCCATCTCAAGAGAAGGCAATGCACAACTTGTGCGCACGTCTATATGAAAGGACCCAAGCACCTAGTGTGCCAAATCCCACCCCCAAATTAAATTACAGAGGCACTGCTGTTTGAGGGAAACTTTGCCCCTAGTATTCCATTTACATTTGTTGTTGGTAAAATATTGAGATATTTATAGTACCTTTCAAAAATATTTGGTAAGGTTTTTGTAGTTAATATCTGACCTTTTTTTTTCCTTCTCTTCAATTGCACATAAAGTCTATTTTGTTCTCTGTTGCTCCTTCCTTCTCCTTGAAAGATATGAAAGATCTCAACAGTTTTATTAGTTGGAGAACTTCCCTAAACAAATGTTTCGTGATTTGATTGTTATTTACACTTGCTGTTATCCATCTGCTTTTACGCATCCTCAGCCAGATACTTACAGATACCCAATTCACATGAAGAACACAGAGTATGTGACAGCTGTAACAAGCTTCAGTTTGTTTTCATCAGTGAACTTTTGGACTTATTAAGTATCCTAATATTATGGAACTGTTTTGTACCAAATCAGATTTTAAGGCTTGAATCCAAACTACATATATAAATGTAAAGTGTCATGGGATTCATTTAAAAAAAAAAAGTTCTCATTTCCATGTCCTTGTGCAGTGTAACAGTTTTATTAATTCTAAAGTATATAAAGTTGTATCCTGGCCTACAGGACAACAAAATGGACAATATCTGAAAGAGCCCTGACTCAGAAACAATTTCCATCTTTTGGTAAGGGCTCCCCCCCGCCCACCTTGTTGGAGACGCTACTAAAAGCTTTCCTTACATCTGAACAATTTATACCATACAGGTTCTTTTCCACATAAGGCAGATTATAGCTTGATAAATGTCACTGTACATCTACTAGACACAAACAGACATAGACAGGGGGAACTGCATAATGATTCCTTCCACCTCAAGCCTGACCATATAGGAACACGCACACAATGGCCCCTACAACGCTTTGGGCTGCTGGTACATCTCTTCACTATTTGAGATGCGGGTTTACTTCTGTTTCCCAATTCCCAGCTATTGTGTTCACTTCTATCCTTTATTCTAGTCTTTAAACAGGCATATTTTAAAGTTTGATTTTGCTAACTCTCAAGTTACTGATTTAAATGGAATCACAATTATTCCCAGTTATTAAACTTAGTGACAGTGAAGCCAATTAGTGAAGGACTCCCATCTGCCCATTAAACACTCAGATTTTGATTTACTGCTAGTTAGTCTGCCTTAAACCCAAACCTTTTCAATAGTACTTGTATTTAAACAAAACTAGATAAGACATAAAGGTTCAAATATGCATGAATGGTCAGGCACTACAAACCTTTGAGGAAAAGGGGAGCCAAATTCAGACATTAGTCTAAAAAGGGGGGTGGGGGGGGAAGGGGTAGAAATTGAACATTGTCACCAAACTTTTGTCAATCTCAGATTTAAAATTTACATGCTGAAGGGGCTGGAAGTTTAAATGTCGTCACTTTACATGATTTTCTGAATTTGGCTCAAAGTATAATACTTATTACTGCTATAAACATTCAGTAATGTCAGTTAACATAACTTTCATGAACAAATAATAGCTGAGGCTAATAATTCTATAGCATATAATTTTTACCGAAGATTACTGTTACAGTCCTGCACAAGATACAATAAATACAGATGCTATGTTATTTTCTACGAGCAAAAGGCATGTGCTATAAAAAGCTAGAACCCTGGAAAAGGGTAGCATTTGTAGAGGACCTCACAATCAAAGTGAAATCAAACCTTTATTCTGGGGAGCAGGGGGAGAGAAGATTTTATATAAAAAGTAGAAGCAAAATGAACATCGGGTCCAAAAACAAAAAAAAATCCAAAAAAGAAATACTCCTGAAGCAACAGATTAGTGCCACTTTTCTTCTGTAAGGTTACCCCAATATTGATTAACGTTAGAATGGCAGACAGGTCTGTGCGCTGTAACAAGAATTCAGCATGCAATGAAAAAAAACACACAGAAGACCTGGTGAGAGGACCCAAAGTTTGTCAGCTTCCCATTATTTTAGTGTTTAAAATGTTTGTATAGGAGGTGGAACACTCCAATTTTGTTCCAGCTCTCAGAACAATCACAGTGCATTCCCCCCTTTCATCCAAGTTTGATCAGTCTTGCAGTTCTTACTCAAGCAATATTGCCACCTCTGACAGCAGCAAATACCATGAGAAGAAACAAGAATAGAGATTCAAAACACTTTTCAGAAGGGGTCAAAAAAAAGGTCCATCTAAAATCCAGTGCACTGTATCAGGGTGAAGTTTCTTTATAAAGACATTTTAAAAGTACTGCCTCTGTCAAAAATATTGGATCTGCACCCTAATTGCCATGCATGTGTAGACCATGACTCTTTACTGCACAGCAAATTAGTCTGCTGCACAAAAAAGCGTCTCATGTAGATGCTTCCCATTAGAATTCTGTTTGTGATAGAAGTAAGTTGCTATGGAGAAGATAGTAAAAAGTTAAAAAGAGAATGCATGTAATCAGCCAAGCAAGGACAAGAATTCAGATAAGAGCCTAAATTTTATGCAACTTTCCTATCATCAGAAAAAAAAAATTGCACAAATTATAGAACATACAAGTAGTTGTTGAAGGAATTCACCCAAATAACACTTTTTTCACATTAAGTAACAAGTTTTAAAATCTGCCCCACCAAATGATACCACTGTTTACACTTCCTTTATAAATATGGTCTTGCTAACTGAAAATATTCCTTGGCTGCCTACAGTCAAAAACAACTGTAAATAATTTAAAGAAAGATCCATCTCCTTCCATCACTTGCATATACAGTACTTTGTAGATGCAGAAGAATCTGAAGGGCCACATGCTCAGCAGGCTGCACTGGTGGGGACCACACATGCATGTGACCTACGAGACCCACCCCCACCTTCACTACCCAGTAACAGGTTCCTGTGCTGCATGGGTACATGAGGTTGTGGGCGCTTTTGGCACTGTGGGCTGTGCTGTGATGCACCACACCACTCTACTCCCTGGGGTGGAGGGTAGGAAGCAGAAGCCAATGGAGTGAGGGGGAGCCCAGAGATCCTGGCTACTGCTAAAGCCAGAGCAATAGGAGGAATGGCAGTTGGCTGGAAGCCCGGGGCCTGCAAATCAACCCCTTGCAGGCTGCATGCAGCTCCTGGGCCACCAGTTAGAAAGCCCTGGTTTAAGACATGTAGGAATGGTTAGGAAGATTTAAGTTGCTCTTTTTTTTTTTTATTATTATTATTAGTATCATATACACTATATTAAGATCGTGTTCCATACCCCTTATTACCAAAAGGCAGACTCCCAAAAATGAGTAATAAGCTATACACTGAAGTAGTTTGTGCAAGCCTGGGCTCTTGAGGAATTTTAAAATTGGGCTATCTTTATAGATTCTCAAATTTGTGCTAGAATTCCATGAATTACCACAATGCCTCTGCATTAAAAAACAAATCATGATTTTCTCAGGTTCTGTATTAGAAGCGCTCCTTTTAATAGGTGAAAAGAAGCTGCTTAAGTTCACCTGAGCAACATTCTTGCAGCCAGAAGCCCAAACCTAACTAGCATACTGTATCTACTTAGTTGAACCATTTTTAATTCTTTAGTTTTTCCTTATTTCTCTGCCAGTGCAGAAATCAGATAGCTGATTTAGCCAGGCACCATTAGCTTTACATCACACTTTTTACTGTGATACTTTCAGTGATGTAACAAATAAAAAGTAGGCTGGCACAGTTAATAACATGCGTACAGCAGTTAGTTTAATATCCGTAACAATTTCCAGTTCACCAAAATTCAGGTTACTACTGCTAGCTGTGTAAAACTCACACAGATCTATGGGCAGTTAATTCTAAGTCAAATTCCACATTAAGTCATGCACTAAAAATCAGCAACCATTGTGAATTATAACTAACTGCAGAATTTCAGCCCCATGTTCATTTTAAGCGTGCAAATATTTATTCAGATACATTTCAAATAAACTTTGCATCTTGTGTAAAAATTTGGACAGATTACTTATACCAGCTATAAAAAAGTAAGACAACAATGGTATCTAGGTGGAGCCTTACACCAATTTTTCATAGTAACCAGTAAATACCAAGTCACTGTCTTAGTCATCATCCTGTTGGTTCAAAATGTACCGTTTTCAAAATTAATGACTGCGTTTGTCCTGAATAAGAAACAAGAGTAAACTTTTTGATCAACAGCACAAGCCATAAGTTTTATTTAAAAAAACAACATAGTTAGAAGATACTTACCGCAAAAGCCAAGCTCTCTAGAATTAACAAAATGCTGCTGAGAGCACATAGTTTCATTACAAGTAAAGAAAAGTCTCACCTGAGTGCGTATGTATAGCCAGTGTTCTCTGGCACACATTGGGGAGGGGTATACGTGTGTAGACGTGAAAAGTCCATGCTGACTGTTTCAAATCATACTGCAAAGAGGTGAAAACAAAGTGATGCAATGACAAGCATTTAAAGACAAGGTAAGAGCCCTTGCTTTGTTCAGCCTGTGTTACTGAATACTGCAAAAATACTGCAGGGGCAGGGCAACAAGCCTTACTGGTATCAAAGAACCGGATTCCCACACAGAAAGTTAACATTACTCCAACCAACAGCATTACTGTTGCTGCTAGATATCACTTATCACTGCTGCATGAAGCTAAATGGCTTCCGCTTGAAGACTGTTTTCATTCTGATTAGTCCTAGATCTTCTATTTTCATTAGGTACTTGGTTATTTGGAATCCCAAGTTGCTATCACCAATACGTCACACTACTTTTCAAGTAACTGAAATACTAAATTATGCCATTCCTATAAAAAAACCACACATATTTTTCTACTCTTACTAAACATTGTCACGATTTTACAATACCCAAAACACTACTTTCAAATTACTCTTAGTAGCTCAATTAATAGTCCTCAAATGACACAGCACTTCCTATAAGAGTTTGTTATTGCCTCCTCCGCCCAGCTAAAAAGTCTAATCCAATTTATAGCTAGAAATTTTGCACTGAAGTAAGTCTCTTACTTTTGAAGTCTTTCGAACACCTTTTGCTAAAGAGTAGGGAGGTTGTTTCGGACTCACTTTAAGAGGTCATACAGTATTTCAGGACTGGCTAAACTAAGCCTCTGTGTGAAAACACTTGGAGCCACCACGCCCAAGCAGAGAACATGAGTCACACAACTAATTAGGCATTTTCCTGAGCTCCTTTCAGTGTAGGCTGCAGAAAAGCGACTATTAAATAGTTCTGCATGATAGCTCAGTGGGTACAGAAATCTGAGTACGTGTGAATTCAAGTATTATTTCCAAAATAGCAACCCTCTTCAATAAGGTGCCTGGGAAGGCCTGACATCGTAATAAATGCGATCTGTAGAGCAGCTATCAAGAGTAGAATGCAATCCTGTTTCATAAGAACACAACCAGATATATTAACTGCATACACGTATTATAGTTATAATTAATTAGATCTGTATTATAGTATTTTTAAGTGTCTGACAGAATAGTCTGCGTGTGCTTCTGGAGACTAAAGACAGCATTTCCAAAGGAGGGTCATCCTCTATTGCTGCTTCTCCTGGTCCAGGTCTCTTCTGTTTTTTTAGGCTTTTTACTCAATTGACCCTTCCTGCACTACTTGACTGAGCACTACTCATTTTTTAAAGTAACAAGCCTGCCACAAAAAATATTAAACTTGGCTAATGGTTTGCAACCCATTAGGTGCAAGACTGAGGAGCTTGCAGGCACCAGATCCGTACATTTCTCAAAACAGGCATCCAGTGTCTAAGGTGTTCCAGATGTTTCAATCATTCAACCTATGTTTTGTAAACAGACCACCACAGGTACAAGCTATAGCAAGTTTTCCCCACTGATAAACAAAGACCCAAAGACAAGTCCCCCAACTAATACCTTTAAGCATCCTGTTTTGTCACTCAAGGCCCATCACATTTAATTCCCAAGTTAGTCAGGGGCTACAAAAACAAACCAACCCAACAAGTCTTCACACCTAAACAAATCCAAAAAACAGGAGCCAAGCAATTTAATGTGACAGTTACCCTTTTCCTCCCTGTTTTGTTCAGACTTTAAATCAGCCACTCATCAAGGAAAAATGCTTTAAAAGTTATACAATTAAACAATATAAAGCAAGGCAGAACTGCCAGCAAGTTGTGCAGTCCAGGAAAGATCAAGAAACCATCCTGCACCCAGGTTAACCAGCAAAGGATCCTGCTCGGTGACGGTAGCAAGAATGGACCAACTTCCCTGCCTGCATTAGTAAGAAAACACTGCTACAGCTAACTGTGTACTAGGACTTCTGTAATAGCTCATTTTATATTGGGAAGAGAGTCTTTTTCTGTCATTTAATTTTGTAGCTTGTTGGTAGATATTAAAGCAAGCCTTTCTGCTTTAATCAACCAAGTGTTATGCCAATTCTTAAAGCGCTAGATTTAAAAAACTGGTTTTTAAGTGCATCAAACAGCAACTCACAAAGACACTCCCATGGACCCAGAGGAATGGACTTCCACCTTCAGCTTCCTTTATGCAAAAATGAAGTTTATTTTCTACCTATGGGGACTTTATACCACCTTTCATTTTCCCTGAGCCTGAGGATGGGCTCATGTTCCTGAAAGCTTGCAGAAAAAGATATTTTGTTTGTGATTTCTTAGTTGGTCTAATACAAGGTATCATCTCTGAACCAAGAGTTTATTTTCGTCTCAGACCACCACAGCTACCAAATACATCCCTGTTTCTAAGTGCAACACCTACACCCAGGTTTTTGGCCAAGTAGATGGGGACTGAAGTGTTAATATTTTTCAGCTCCCCCACTAGCCTTTGCAATTAACAACTCTGAACACAGAGTTCCCTATTTGCTATAACATACTGTTTAAATCATGCTTGTCTCTTCTGATTATTCGTGACCTATAAAAGATATGATGCTATTCTCTCCTCAAATGTGCATGCCAGGGATGCTCAAAGAAAGCAAAGCACTGAAATAAAAAAAAGAAAAGAAAAGCCGCTAGCTAAGGAGAATTATCCTTTCTTCACAGAAAATATCGTTAAACACAACTGCAACACAAAACTGAAATAAGTGACTTAAAATGGCCATTTTCAACAAGGTCATCCACCCTGACACAGACACCTTACAACTACGAATAAGAGACTCTTCCTTGTGAGACTGAACATGGATCCAGCTGCACAAACACTTTGCAAACAGCATTTCATCAACCAATCAGATTTTGACCTGGCTGCTGGAGGGCTGATCTCAACTTTCTGATACCCAGGGATCTTGTACCATGCAATATTAGACTATAAGAAGGACATTTTCATAGCCATCCAATCCCCAGTAGCTAACTCCTGCTTTGGAAAAGCTTCTTCCCACACCTAAGTGTTCAACATACAATAACTGTCTATTTGAAAAAAAAAGTGTTGTGGGAAACTTTAAGGATTCCAAGCAACAGTAAAATAATAAGAGTTAGGTGTTAGCTTATTTTTTAAAGTAGCATCATTTCTGATCGCACATAAAGATCGCACAAATAAAATATTTCAGAAATTACCAATTATTTTATTTACATTTTTGCTACTTAAATTGCACTGAATATATTTACACATATGCAAAGGATCTTTGGGGTTTTTTTGCATTATCAAAGATCTCTCAAAGGGATTTGCCACCAAAATGTCCTATCTTAACGGAAAAATTGCCCTAACGTATAAAGGCCTTGCTTCATTTCTTGATTTCCGAGTTAAATTCAGATTACAAATCCAATAGGACAATTCAGGAATTGGGCATTCTTGTATTATTGGTAATATTTCCAAAAACAGTCGATATAAAGTTATTTTTCCTATGACTAAAAACAGATCTCAATAAGGTCCCTTTGAATAAAAATCATCAGTATGAGAGCCACAACTTGAAGAAAAGAGGAGTTCCTAAAGATAGAGTTAGGCTCCCAACAAAGTACATAAATCAGTTCTCCACGTCAGTGCTCCCAGAAGTGCTTTTATATTAAAACTAGGCCACCAGCTTAAGGCTAGGGACAGAAGTTACAAATAAACCAGTATAAGTGATTGAAAACCAGTTCAAATCTATAACATAACAGAAGTTCAGTGCACATAAACAACTTTCAAAATGGCAGAAACTGGTTTAAGATAAACCTGGATGGATGCAGTGTCAGACTTAACTGCTTTGGGTTAAATCAGTTTATTGAACTTCTACCCAGATCCCCTCCAGATTCAAGTTGCCTGCTCCAGCAGAGCAGGGAAGTGCAACCTAGCCCCCAAGCTTCTGGCTTGGGCTACTGCAGGCATGTGGCTACATTTCTGGAATCAAAAGTAGAAAGTCTGTTCACTTACTCATCAGACCAATCTAAGCAGCTCTAACCCGTGAAGACTGAATCGATTCAGCCTTGGGCTTTATGATGGTCTGTACTTAGCTTAAAGGCCTAACTTTAGATACTTTTGAAAAAACTTTGACTCTCCCCCCTTCTGTTTCAATATTTTACACCCATTATGGTTACATGACTACTATAGGTAACAAGAGCTGGGTGGCACAAATCTTTCTGCTTTCTCACTCTGTTGACTTGAAAGCATTCTCCTGTATGCTCAGTCAATCCTCTGTGTGGAGCAGAAGGAAATGCATTTTAACAAAATAATGCAGTTGCCAAGTACACAAATTGGCAAGAGAAATGAAGGGCTGATATAGTACTTATAGCACTTTTTTTCTGCCTGAATAAACTTCATACTGATTGTGTCATAGGGTGATCACTGGTAAGGCAGGCTACATGTAGGCTTTTCAATGTTTGCTGAATATTGATTTAAGCAGCTAAAAGTTGATGGGGTGAAAAACTGATTGGATTTACCCTTTCCTTTCTCTTTAGACTCTGTTTGCAGCATTCATGCAACTTTTGCATAGTATTGTGAGGATACAGCTAAAGAACGCTGGAGTAATTTACTAAGAACAAGAAAGAAGATTGTGTTTGTGAGGCAACTTGACAGCACTGAAACTGGAGACAGAAGCGTAAGTTCACCCAAACAAAGTGCAAGCGAGAAAACATGGGATGCCTCCCCACTGTCACTATCCTTACAATCCTACAAGTCAACATCCTTGTTCCTCTTGGACATGCAGGTAAACTGATGTTTGCTGGTGGGGAGAAAACAACCATATCCCAGGAAACCAATCAAATTACTGTTGTAGTGCTGAGTACTAGTGTAGCCCCTGCATTAGGAAGGTGAAGGGGTCCTGCTGCATGCCCTATATTCCAGCAATAAATCCAAAGATGTCAGAAAAATTAGTAAGATCAAGTCTATGTTCCTGCCCCCACCATAAGCTTCTTTCCCAACTGTATAAATACTCATTTTCCATAGCTTTAGAACAGTAAATAACGCAAAGGAAATCCTGGCCCAACTGATGCCAATGGAAGACTCATACAAAGAGACAAGACCTACTGATAGCAGCCTTTTAACACAAACCTAAAGGTATGCAACCTCATGCATTCATGTGTCCATAGCAGAGACAGGACTATAATGAGCCCCAACTTAACTCTATTTTATGGACTTATATAGCCACATCAGCATTATATCAGAGCATCGCACAAGCTGTTTCAAGTACTGTAGTATTATCTTCAATAACATCCTTGTGTGTTAGTATTTCTCATCCTAACTTTACAAATGGAAAACTGATGCACATGAGGATTAAGCAAAGTGACAAGGTCACAAAATAAATCTGCACTGGAAACAACCCCACAGTCCCAGACGACTGCTCTAATTGGTAGACCCTGCTCCCTCCCCCACCCCCACCCAGTCAAAAATGAGAAAAGCAAGTCTTCATTGCAAAACAATTTTGCACATAAACATTTAGCAGGAAAGTAAAAGCAACACAGCCACATGCCAAACCAACGTGAATAAACTGCAAAGAATGAACAACTGATTGGGTCAAAACAAAACAAAACAAAACCAAACCAGCAACAAAACACATCTCACTTTTGATATTACAAGGGGTTAGGAAGAAGAGAATAAAGCAATTCTTTTAAGCCTTGTAAAATTTTAACAACAGAAATCTGCTATTTTATTTTAGAGTTTTTCTGCTTTCAAAATTAGGTTAAGTTACTAAAACATGCTGCTACTACAAACTGCAGCCTTAGCTGGGTGCAAGTGGAGGTGACAGGCTCTGGTTTCATTACTATAAATATCAAACAACAATTCCTGGCAAGATACTGCTTCTACTTTGGATTTCAAATGTGAAATTATATTACTGTTCAAAATAACTATATTTCAACACAAATACTCTCCTGGATGGGGAATAGGAATCCTTAAATAAGAGATTACATTAGATGTGAATTTACTTCTATGGAGTGTACCTTGAACACTTCCAAGATCTCTTCCACATACTCCCAGAACTACCAGTATAAAACAGGCTGAAAAGCAATGGCTTTAAGCAAACAGACACAGGCTTAAAATACATTTTTTTCCCCCATAAGGATGTGAAGAACGTTTAAAAAAAAAAACAAAATTCATATCTTAATCACATCACAGAAAAGTAAAAATCTGTTATGCTGCTCAACTCTTACAAAAATTACTAAAAACACTATTGAAATAAGCAAATATACCATATATTCAGATTAACTATTATAAATGGAAAAAAGGAGCCAAACAGAAAATAGCTACAAATCCAGCTGTGAGCCAATAAACAGATCTGCCCGGTGCTTGTGCACACAGCATTTGAACATGCTATAGTTACAGTGCACCAAGTCATTTTACAGACTAGGAATCTGTAGATTTAGATAGCAGTAAGAGTCAAACATCTTGCTGCACGTGAATCAAAACAGGCCTCTCCATTTAAAGAGGCTCCGTGCTCTACTTAAGGCTCCCTAGAATTAGATAGTTACGCAAGTTAGTCCATAAAAAAAAGCAAATCATTTCAAAACACTTAGTTGCAACTTGCCTAGGTAAAGCTCCAAGATCTATCACTTTATTGCAGATGAACAGAAGACAGCAGTAAACGTGTGGCAAACCTAGATATCCCAAATCCAGTGTCATCCGTTTCACATGTTTAGCATGATTAAATGTTTCAGCCTCCTGTTCCAAAGCCTGGCAATCCCAGCCAAAAATCGTTCAAGGCAAGTTTGCAAGTTGACAGTATGTTATTTTCTATTCCACACTGCAGAATCCCAAAATGGCTTCCTAGCTTCAACAAAGCCTGAAGGATCAGCCTAATCTGATCCAACCAAGTAAAGCTCCTGTTGTCAGTCAGAGCCATAGTTTAAATTTATTGGACACTGCCAATTTGGCCAGCCCACGCCGTTTAACTCATTAGTTTCCTTAACGCTAGAAAAGCCGGCCCACAATTAAAGAGCTGGTCCAGCAATTTATTTATAGTTACATGCCACCATTGTGCGCATTTTAAGTATCGCATGTCAGTGAGCTTTATATAAAATAAAAGAATGAATTATAAAAAGGTGTTTTCTCATATGCATGCAACCACTGCTTAGCAAACTCTGCAAGTCTAATCCTAAGAACCTACCTTGATTTAGTGAAATGAAGAGATAAGCTCTACAAGCCTGATCCAATTTTCTGCTTTTGCTAACAGAGCTAACCTCCCACCCACAGACATTGGGGTTGTAGCCTAATTTAAAATAGCTCCTAATCGCAGGTCAGTGAAGCAGTGTTAATTAGAGTATGGCAGGTCAGTTCATGATTTGTTCCTGTACAGATGCAAGTAGAAGGAAAAATGCAATGTTTGCCGGTTTAACAAACAAAGCTCTTCTTAAACAGGTCATTGCAAAGGTGGTTCCTTCACAGCCCTTGTTTTCTAAAATAAAAACCAGCAAAGTTTATTTTGATGAGAATAATATTGCTCCCAGAGATTAGGGAATACACTGGAAATTAAAAGGTGCCTTATTAATTTCTGCCCAACAGAAATATTAAATACCTCTAAACCACAACAGTACAATGGATTTGTGTATTTATTGAATGATATACTTCAATTTGATTTGCATGATGGCTGTTCTTTATAAACCAGCCCTTCCCTCACTTTTGCCAGCTTCATTTGCAGAAAAGTTAAAACAAAACAAAACAGAAATCAAGCTAGGCAGTACGCATTCCTAACAAGAGCTGTGCTCAAGCTGTCCTAAAGCACCCGGGACACTGCTTGTTATTGACTTAAAAACTGGGATAGAAGACATGCCACCTCCCCCTCCCTGCTCCACCAGTCCTGGGGAGGAGAGGCTAACTTCTGAAAACTGATCCAAGTCACAGCCAAAGCCTTAGGTTACTCCCTTAGATCCTAAAATGTGCAAGTCCCCACAGACAGGTACACAGGACTCTGCTGACATCAATGGGGCCTTGCACAAGAGTCCATCCCCCATCGGGGCATTGCCAGACCTTTATTTTGGCAGTATGTCTCAAAGTATGAAACATGCTTGAAGCCCAACTATTTTAACTTTCACCTTCTGTAGCTGACTGCAGAAGTGAAACAACAAAAAGTCTTGGAAAGATTGCGCTTCCTGTTCCTGAAAAGTTAGTTTGAAAAAAAAGGTTTGACCTCTGACGCTGAAGAAGCATCAGCACTTTGCACCTTTTCAGTGTATTGCAAAGTAAAAAGCATGCTCCTTCTCCTCCTTAAAGAGAGAAAGATAGAGACATGAAGCAGAACTTGCATACAGGGTATTGATAATTTATTTTGATGAAACTGTGGAGTCTTTGTAGTGAACATGTACTGCATCCAACCAAGGCTTTAAGGAATGGTTTACATAAGCAGGATGTAGTTACCTGCATTGGGGCTTGACTAGGACACAGGGGTTACCAGCTATGGCTTAAGAACAAGAGAAAGGTTTTTTGTATTTTTTTTTTTAAATCCTAAAATGAACTCAAGCTATTTGTAGATAAAACACAGTTAAGACAATACGCTTCCTCAGCCTGACAAAGGGTGTTTGTGCCCAAAAGCTTGCAAAGAAGAATTTTTTCCAACTATCGAGTTGGTCTAATAAAAGACATTGGATTTACCCAAAGAACCATGTCTGCCTGCGTGCTTAGACCAACACCCCCAACACATGGAAGACACTGGATTTTGTCTTCACAATGTTCTTGGCTTGGGATAATTAACATTAGTCAGCTACCCAGGGACAAACAAAAACATCCCTTTTATTAGGCCAGGTCCTGGTTACTTTTTCCTTTTACACTACTGCTATTCTTGGGAAATCACCTGATGAAAAATGGTTACATTTTGGTTGAACTTTGCATTGAAACTAATGGAGCAGATAGGAGGTCTGTCCTGGTCCTGGAACAATTCATCAGATGCTGACCACATACATTCACTTAGTGGCATAGGTTCCTTTCCGGACCTAAAAAAATTAAATTTGACCTCACAGGCTGTGTCTGGAGGGGCAGGGGCATGCACTGGCAGTAGCACAAAGTGCCTCAGCGCACACCCTTGCTTGTGCAGCTTGTTGCAGGTCAAATTGTCCCAGAATGGGCAAACCGCCTGTGCCTGGCTCGGCCCGAGCGCTGGAGGCCGCGGCCAGCACCTGTACCAGGCAGCCGGGGCAGCCAGAGCATTGCTCCAGATGGCCCGGCCTCTGGCACAGGCTTGTTGTGTGTATGCTGTGCTGCAGAAATCCTGGTACCAAATCCTGCTGCACTGCCAACTTGCAGCATGGCGCACGTTTTCATGTTCACACACCGCACATCCCCCCCACTCCCTTGGATGAGGCCGCAGGGTGCACTTTCCAGTTTCTCTGTCTAGTGTTGTACACCCCCGCTCAGCACCCTCTCTCAGGTCGACCAGCACAAGGCCACCACTGAAAAAGAGCGTGATGCAGGTTTCCACCTACCAGCCCCCAACACAGCACAAGGAGCAGCAGATTAATGTAATGGTCCTCGACCTTTCTGGCCTCACCAGGCTGGAGGCAGCCCTTAGCTTGTGCGCATGGAGCCCAGCACCCCCCTTTCACTGCCTGCTGGGCCGGGCTGCTCGCGGT
>NW_017728927.1:14726733-14739961 GCF_001723895.1 Crocodylus porosus
GGAGCAGCGGATCTCAACCTTTTTTTGTACCAGGATCCATTTGCAAACATCAATGGCCAGTCATGATTTGGTGCCCCTCACTCCAGACCTACTGCTCCCCACCCACAGCCCCCCAGTTTGTGGGGCAGGATGGTGGGGGGCAAGCAGCCCCTTGCAGGCTGCAAGGGGAAAGCCACGGTTTCCCACATTTTTCTTCTTTAAAGGAGAATCCATTTTTTAAGTACCTTGATCCATTTTTAGTTTGTTCACAACCCTTTCATATATTCTTGCGACCCATGTTTGGGTCGTGACCCACAGGTTGAGAAATGTTGCTCTGGAGTATCTTTTAAAGGGCATCAGCTATCCAGGACCAGCTCAAATCCTTTGCAAACCTCTTGATGGTACAAAGCTGGAATAACTCGCGGTGCAGAAGTGAGACAAAATCTTGATTCCCTGTCCTTCCCTGATGGGCCCCTTTTCTGTCTTGGGGCTTGTACGCTTGTGGAATGAGGCTTTTGGCTAATCCATGATTCTTGCACCTGATTCCCTGTGTCCCTAGAGATAGCTCATATTATCGCACTCTATCACCTGGGTCTAGTCAGGGTGTACCGAGCTCTGGGACTGGGCTTGTGTTCCAGCTATCAAAGCTGCTGGAGCACATCCTGAGGACTGTTGTGGCCCTCAGGTCTGGTGAGAGCAGATAGCGGAGGAAGCTGACTTTGCTTCCACCGCTCAGTTGTGCCAGTAGAGCCCTGTGTTTCTAGGACATTAAGTCAAATTTAGTCTAAGATGAAGGATTTTGTCAAAAGAAGCCCGTCTACATACATATGATTTTTTGTAAGTTCGAAGAGAAACCACTTTAAACTGAATAACCACTCTGATGTTGTTTGCTTCTTAAATATTGCAGCAATACAAAAAAGTGAGGTTGATAATTAAGCTCTCTCCGTCAAGCTGCAGGATGCAAAAACCAGAATACACAAATAAAGTACACCCAGTTTTTTAAATTTCAGCCCCAACAGTCTGAAGTGTGGCAAGTGATACCCCCAAGAATTGTGTTTCTTCACACCGCAGGACAGGATTCACTTGGCAGGATTGTGTGTCAGCAGTGAAGTCAGCCAAAGTTCATGTTGCTCCATCCCCTGTGCTCATGTCATCCGTTAAAACGGCACGCAGAACACCTTAGTGCTGTTGGACCTTGTCAGCGTCCTGACTTACAGGGGATAAGCAAGATAAACTGATTACCTGCAACGGAGGTTGGCAAAGCAGCTATGGTCCCCGTAGCTGTCATTTGCTGCTTCAGCAAGGATACTGCTATTCCTGAGCTGCCCTGGGGAACTCATCTCGTTAGCCTGTAAACTAATTTTTCAGCTCCCTAATAATAAATTTGAATTTCATTTGCCACTCCTTAATTTACCTCCATACTTTCTGTATCACTGCAAATTAACCTGAGGGGGTAAGACTCTTTGTAGATAGCCATTGGATGTCCAAGAAGACCAGCTTCCATGTGCTGTCCTTCGGATTGGCTACAAGTTGCTCACTTCCCTATAACAAAGACCACTGAAAGAGTCTTTGAGTGAAATCCTAGCTCTGTTGAAGTCAATGCTAAAATTTCCAGAATTTTACTCAGTCTCTAGGGTATTTAATTAATTTGTTTTGCTTGCACCGGGGTTATTTTTGTGTGAGATGAGACTTGCTGATCAACCAGTCAGAACAGCCATATTCAGATGTTCCCATAAGTTTTAATGAATTACATTTATATTTAATAAGACCAAGTTTTTTTTTTTCCATTTTGGGGACTGGTTCCATGAGAGTTGAACTAGGTCTGTGTTTGATGGAATTGCCTGTCTGAAACCGCATTTCACGATCACCTTCTGGCATGCCCGTAACAAGTCATTAAAAATATCCGAAGTCCACATGAAGTCAGAGTCAGGGGTAAGTACTATAAGGACCACATTTTAAGGGATGTAGTGGGAATAACATTTCAGGACACACATGTGACATGTTAGTACTGGCTGGAGTATTCCCAGTAACTAGGAACCTGTACCACTGGGGCGTATACTACTGGAGTCTCAAGGTCTGGTTAGGTTGTTTTACTCATTTTAATGCAGGGGTGGCATAATGGTGGATCTGGACTCCATTCCCCAGGGTGGGAAGCTCTTCCAGGGCCAGGGCTGGGATCTTACAGCAGTGACAGTGCGGTCTGGAGCTGGAGCTGGGGCGGAGCTGCGATCTGTTGCCGGGGCGTGCAGGCAGCTCTGCCCCAGCTCACCAAGCTGTCACTGCTGCCAGATCCCAGGTTTGGAGCAGCTTCTTGTCCTGCTACATATCCTGCCAGCACTACCCTGGCCCGGTCACCATGGAAACCCTGGCCCTACTCTGTCATGGCTCCACAGTCCTTGAGGTCTCCATGGAAACTGGCTGCAGCAATGTGGGCAGAGGCTGCTGGGAAATGGAGTCCAGACTTTACCTGCCCCTGCTTTAAAGTCTCATCAAATTCTACTTTGTACAGCCAGTGAATATTTAGAAGAGATCACAGCCCATTAGAGAAATGGATGCCACTTAATTTTTTTAAACGTATTTGTCAATCCACATCCACAGATCCTTTAGCACTGCAAAAAGAGACAACGGCAGATGTGCCCATCACTAGGTGAGGGCTGCCTACACTGATCAGAAGAGATAATAGGAAAATTACCTTCTATATTACAAAAAGAACTTTGTATCTGGCCCAGTGTCTTAGGAACAAAACTTTGTGTCGTATCACAGGAGTCGACTGTCCTGCAGTTCACCATTTCCTTGGCTTTTTTGCAGATTGGGTTTGGTACAGAAATTTCATGTGCTCATATAACTATTTAAGGCTGGTAAAGACGGCTTTTTATTATGTTACAAATCCTTTTTAGAGATGTCTTCTTTGTAATGAAATTAGCATGATGATTAGAATACTATTTGCATTATCTTCGCTGCCTTTCATGCCACCCCATCCATCTCATATTTTCCCTTTCTGCCTCTGAAGAACATTTGATAACCCTCTTCTACAAAATCCAGTCACCACTCTACAGTGCATCCGACTCATGTACCAACCGAGCTTTTCAAGATAGGATTTCATCTGATACATCTTCCTCTTTGTACAGCTCAATGTTCATTTACAGCACCATGTAAATAGGAAGAGAGGTGGGCAATGGTGTTCACAACAGAATAATACTTGGCAGTGGCATCCGGAAGAATAACAGCTAATCATTATCAGCCTTGCTCTTGGAAGATACAGCTGTAAATCTGATGGATCTCAAGGATAGGTTCCAGAAGTGAATGCCGACTGACAGAAACCAATTGGAATTAAAACCTTCTCTTACCTAGACGCCAAGTTTGCACATTTGCTTTCGTAAACACTTGAGTAGAGCAGGAAGCAGGAAATACATAGGGCAAGTGCTAGAAAACGCATGCAATTTCAGCTGAGAATGACATCATTTTGGGGGAAAGGCTGCCAAGTAATTTGGGTGACTGAGATACTGTTCTTTACATTGTGGCAAGTCATCCCACCCCAACCAACCAACCTTCTCTGTTTTGTTATTTTTACAGCCAAAGGGACCTACTATATTTTCACATGCAGAAGGATCTTTCATATGGGGAGTTCATGAATCTGCAAATTTTATTTACCCGGTTTTTATGCATGTAACAAGAATATAAAAGTTTAGCTTTTAGTTAAGAATATGAGTCAACTTGTCTGTTTTAGCAAGGATTTCTTTCAATTGTTTCTCTGATATTTCCTTATGTAATTATTATTAGACCTTAGTTTTATTTCTTTATAACCTAACTACATTCCTACTTAAAATGATATCAAAAACTTGGGATGGGGCAGGGGCAACCTGAGGCTCCGGAGCTGCAGGTTGGCCACCCCTGGCCTAGGAGGACAGAAAACAAGAAAATTTCATGTTCCTTAAACCAACCAGAGTTGCAAGACCTGAAGAAGGGGAGTACGCGCCTGAAAGATTGTCTAACAGTTCTTCCAACTTCTTTTATATTTAGTGGACCATCATGGGCCAACAACATTTCAACTTCCTTATAGGGTATTTCCTCAGCCATATGCTATTTCCTTTCTCTGGGCCTAAGTCAAAGCCACTAAAATCAACAGACTATCAGGGGTGTCAAAGATAAGGCCTGTGGAGGCCCATTATCTAGCCCCTGGTGCTGCTGCTGGGTCTGCAGTTGACCCACATGCCACACATGGTGCACGCCGGCCCACAAACAGGGCCCATGACATGCACTGTACATGATGCTCATTTTGGCCAGCCATGGACTTGTACTGTACATGGTGCCCACCCTGACCATCAAGGACACCCTGCACACGGGGTCCCTCTGTCCCCGACAGCCACTCTGGGGCAGGTGCTGTGTATAGCAGTCCCAAACAATTGGGGTGAATGCCATGTGTGCTGGATCTGATATTCGGGGGTTGGGGGCGGGGGGTGCATGGCAGAGGCAGTAGTCCGTGGGCACGATCCAGCCTGGGGGCTGCCTGCTAGTGCCGTGCAAAATTTTGACGGCTGTTTCGTTTCGACACTGTTTCAACTCATTTCAAGGTTGAAACAGCAAAATCTAAATGAAACAAAGGTGTCAAAATAGCCTCAAAACAAAACCAGGCTAGTCGAAACATTTCAACTGAGTGCTGGGGATGGGAAGTCAGTCCAGCTGGGCTGACTTCCCATCTCTGGCTCAGGATCCAGCAGGGGGAAGGGAGTCAGCCCAGCTGAGCTTCCCCCAACCCCTGGCGCAATCTAGAGTTGGGGCGGGATGGCGAGGCAGCCCAGCTGGGCTGCTTCCCTGCCCCCAGCCTGATCTAGTGGGGGGATGGTGAGTTCCTGGGCTCACCATCTTGGCCGAGTTCCTTTCCACAGCCCCATGGTCCAGTGAAATGGTGGAAACAGCGTCAAAACAGCCTCACTGTTTCGACCAAGCAAAATAGTGAGGCTGTTTCGACTTGAAATTATATTCAATACAACCTCGAAACTGAAGTTGGAACGGAACAGTGCCTTTCACACAACCCTACTGGCCACACACCATTCATCCGGTCCATGGACTGTACCCACATCACTTGTCTGGCCTGTGAAGCTAGAGGGCCAGATGACTTTGACACCCCTGAATTTTATCCTTGCTCTGAAGACCTCCCTGCTAACACTTTCCTTGTTTATAGTAGGTGAAAAGTGTATGCGTCCACACACAAGCTTTTCTAATCTTTGTAGTTTTCATGCTACCCACTGCTTCCTTCCCAGTCTCTCCTTCCAATCTATTCCAAAACATCAGTAATAAGGACACCTCTGTTCTGTAAGGCCAGTGCAAACATACAAAGTTGGTGCATGTAAGCCAAGCCATTGGATGAAGAGACTAAACATTCAGTCAACAGCAGGGACTTTTTAGAAATGATGGACCTGGTTTTCTGTGATCTTTCAACTTTATTTTAATTTCAAATCATGGAAAATAAACACTGCTCTTTTATAATTCACAGACAGGAATAGAGAGGATACTGTAAATGAAGTTTTATTAAAGAGTTCAAAATTCTGTAAATTCAGAAAGACACAAGATGCTAAAAGAAATCTTAAAAAAAAATCTGTTAACTAAAACCAGATTAACTCAACACACTGTTGGAATACAACATTTTTGTTTGCATTCCAAGGCACTACTCTGTTAATTATAACAATAAAAATTGCAAATTATAATACAAAAATAGACATACTGCTGATCCAACTATATTTTGTAACAATGCAAAACATCTGTCAAACATAATCCTTAATCTGCTTTATAATATGGCTAACACTTAGCAGAACTATATTAAAAGAGTCTAGGTTTAGGGTTAAGCATCCATTATAAAGAAATTAGTTTGTTTAAATAAGGAAGCTCTCTCAACTGTCAGCATTGTCAAATAAATTTACAGATAGCTTGTATCCCAAATATTTTATATTACTGAATTAATTTTAAAATATGTAAAGGGTGGCTGAAACAGCAACCTGAGGTGTAGAATTGTCAATTTAACTTTTACAGAAGGTAATTAAATTTACAAAAGATCATGACCTTTATCACTCAGCCCATTTTATTGTACAGATTAAAACATGGCAATTCCAGCTCATGTAAACTGGATGCTGGGTGCTCTAGAAACAGTGCTGACATTGGCTCAAATACCCTATTTCCTTCTTGACTGAATGTGCTGTAGAAGTTGATTGCAGTAGACTGGAGTTCGATGTTTATGTACAACTACTTCAATCTCTTTCACAAGCAAATCAGGACATAAATCACTTCCTTCTTTTAAAACTTCTGTGAAGAAGAACACAGTTTTATAATTAATTATGAAATACTCTGTCCTCCTCTACCCCATCCTCTATCAAACTGCCTGAAATCTGACCTGAGCAGACGTAATCAATGAGGGAGAGTAAGTTCTCATAATCATTTTGCTCTTCTCCTTTTGTTTGTATTTGCACTACTGATATTAGCCTGTTTGAACATGGACTGAAACTATCAATTATTTGACAGAGGCTTTTAAACAAGCTATTGCATGATAGTATCTTGCAGTGACTCATAACTACTGCCAGATCTGAGGGAGTGACTTACAACCCCTTAATTTATCTAATCTCTAGATAGATCAAAAACACTGATGGCTTTGCCCACATATGCTAAATTTATCTCTCTAATTTGCTACATTATTCAAATAAAGGCCTGGTCCTGTGCCAGCTGAAATCCATAGAGAAACTTCTATTAATTCTTATGCACTAGACCTAGTCCCCAGCTGTATGCACTATTTTTATAGAAGAGTTACAACTGTACTTCATGTTTTTATCTGAAAAAACAGGTCTTAAAATTACAGACCATTTAAAATCTTACCTAAGACTGCCTGTTGGATGTTTTGATCAGGGTCATCCAAATGAATCAGTAATTCTCGGTAAAGAAACTCAATATTGCTTTTAAGTACACTTTTCCCATCACCGTCTCCTATGCATTTGAACCAGCTAATTAAGGTCTCAGCAGCTGCCAGTCGGACATCATGTGAAACATCATCTAGCCGCTTTAAGATTTCTAAAAAGAAAGGTTTGCATAGTGAAATAAGACAAACAAGGTAAAAATCATAAAAATTAAAACTTGAAACAATATCTTGTTCTTTTAAATTAAAAATAATTTTAAAATAAAATGCATTTCATAATTATTAAAGCATAACAGTTATTATTATGTTCATAACATTGCTTTTGTTAGCTTTTATGAGCTGCACTACATTAACTATAAATTTACCTAATAAGCATTCATTATAAAATAATAATAAAATAGGGCTGAAAAGGGGCCTCAGGAGATCATCTAGTCCAACACTTTGCTCAAGGCAGGATCATCTTGGTCTAAAATCTTCCAAACAAATGTTTTTCTAACCCAAACATAAACTTAAAATATTATTGGACTGTGCTTTAAAATGTGAAGTTCAGTTACACTGAATAAAATGAGTTAAGGCATTTATGAAATGACTTGGATTTAATTGAATTTTTCCTAACATCAAATCTATAAACATATTCCTAATATTTACTAAAGCATTACAAAAAACACAGATGGGACTTTAAAACTTGAACCATTACAGTTTCATTTCAGCAGAGAATTTCTGTTACATATTTAAGTTTTTACCCAATATTATACAGTTAAAACACTTTGCACTAGAGATCATCTGAATATGTATGGTGCTAAAACTGAGTAGGATGTGAAGAGGACATCTTCTGATGCTTGGTTAGTGACTGCAATGATTACTTACACCTCTAATGTGAGAATCTTATCTTGTTAAGTTCCTGCTGTACTACGTGCCTATTACACTAATGATCAGATTCCCTGCTTGAAAGGCTCATTTGGTTTTATACATATTTAAACCAATCTTTCCTCTTACCCAACACAGACTGCTCAACCTAAATATGCTATGCTCATAGGTAATATATAAAATCTGCAGATAGATAACAAATTGCACTTGACTGTATGCCGTTGCGTGATAACTAAGTCTTAATACAAACGCACACCATCAATATCTCTTTGGCTTTCATACCTACATGATTTTCTAATCTAGAACCATGGTGCTCAACCTCTGGCCCCACAAACTCAGGGGCGGTATGAAGGTCTGATCCCATGTGAGGTTGGTATGTTGAGTTAGACTGCACACTGGCTTGACACACTGCATGCTGGACCTTGCTGTGGGCTGCCCAACACTTCTCGTTGGTGTTATGCTGCATGCCAGTGTGATCTAGCATACAGGGCCACATCACTTTGCCTGCAAGGGTCTCCACTGGTCTGGGAATGTGACAGTGGGGAAGTGACAATTTAACATTATCATCCCTCACTGGCTTCCCTGATGTGTGGGGAGACCCACAAGCTGGACAACATAGCTTCATGGGCTGGCTCTGGCCCACAGGCCAAGACTGAGGACTGCTAATCTAGAACATTACTCCTAGAAATGAAGCCTAATTATAATATTTTAATGGTATCCTGTCAGCACCAGTTTGAACAGTAGAAGCAAGGAGTACAGTGTAGCTACTGTTTGTATAATGCATTTTTGTTCCATCGTCCCTGCAGTTAAAATGTGTACTATTTTTACAGCCTTACTTGGGAACAGATGCAGCAGAGAAGCAGGCAAGCCTGGAGAAGGGGATAATATAGAGTGAAGTTCCATCTAGTGGACAAACTTACAAGAGCACTATTTATTTAGCTTGATATCCTTCACTGTCCACAAGGCTAAGACCAGCTATGATACTGAAGGCACTGATTCTGCAAAAAACGGTGCATGTTTTACCTTTGCACACACTACAGAGTTCCATTGACTTAATTTTACACACTTCCAGTAATCCCATTTTAAGTATGTATGCAATTGTGAAGGTGGGGCAGTGGAGGGGGACAGGGGACACAGGCAGCAGGGTGGTGGCAGTGGCCGTAGGCAGAGCCCAGGTCAGGACCAGAGCCAGAGCTGTATCAGCCACCTGCTGCCTCACCTTGTACTCAAATCCAAGACAAGGCTCCCCTCCGTGTTGAATGGAAAAAACCTCATCTTGGATTCAACTAAATACAGTACTCACTCTGGGTGAACTATGTGCTACTTGTATCTATTTCACTTAACTTAGACCTCATGCTGGCTCTATGCATAGGATTTGGACTAGATAATGAAATAGATACCTACTCGTTTATATTACTGCTTTCAACATTCCTAGCATCAGCAAGGCCGAAAATGGCCGTGCAAATTGCATAAAAGATCCAAGGGCCAAGACTGATGTGCTTAATGCAACAACCAACTAATTTTCACCATCAAAAACACTAAAACCCTGCAAAGGCAACTTTAGCTATGGAGTTGCTTACATCTCCATAACACCAGAACATTTGAAAATATTACTTTAAATTTGAAAAGTATTTGCAGACAATACAAATTGTACCAGGATACAAATACAAAAGCAAATCATACCAGGATAAGTGGTATTGAGTTTATCTGGACCAAACTCCTTCCCACAGACACTTAAAAAACTGTTGACAATACGGCAAGCCGTTAATCGGGTAATTTTAGAATCTTCATCCATTGTGGCAATTACCTGAGTCATCAATGCATCTTCTACTTGATGCACCTGCAATAAAACAAACAAACCACCAGAAGTCAGAGTACTAATTGGTTATCTTAATTTGCTAAGTCTGTCTGAAATCCTGATGTTTTATTCAAAAAAAGCAAATTCTTAGCTGTGGTTACACATAAGACTCCTTCATTTGTGGTGGTTATGTGTTGTTATTATTTCCCTCAAACATAGGCTGTTGGGTCAGTTAATTGATGCGAACTTTTGGAAACACATCTGGCAAATCTAGTTTAAACAGGAAGAGTTTAACTTGCTCTCAGGTGACTTGATTCTTTTTGTTCTTTTTAAACATTTTGCTAAGATTTCCAGAATTTTGGAGCTAAAAATGACATTGGCACACCAATAGATGGCACTCATGATCTAAATGGAAGCATTTAAGGGCTTCTAATAAAATGGCACGCCCACTGCTGACTCTCACATTTTTGTGGTTTTAATGTGTATATTTGTTATTGTATATCAGTGTGGAAAAATACCACAGTTCTGATTAAGCAAAATATTAAGCACGTGACTTAATTTAAGAACCTGTGTAGTTTCTTTGAAGTCAGTGTGACTCAAGAGGTTAAACTTATGCTTAAACACACTGCTGAATCAGAGCTTAATCAGAGGAAAAAAACCAAAACGTAATTCTAATAACATGTTTAATGTCAGTTGTTTATATATGAAAAAAGTTTTGTTAAATGTAAACAAATATAAGAGGGATGAGGAAGCGATACTACTGCAGTCTCCAAGCTAATGTTGCCCCACAATATTTTCTGTGTGACCTGTACCATGGATATTGTCATAACAAGATGAAATACATAAGAAAAACCCCCAAAACAAAACATAATATGGCCCAAAGAGAGGCCAACCAGATCTACATAAAACTTTCTTTCTTTTTTCTTTCTTTCATCCCCTCTTTCTATTGTTGATGTTTCTAAATCTCAGTTTAGATGAGCATGCACCTGGAGGAACTTTACTGAGTTTAAATGCATGCGACTGTGATGAGAACATAGCCCTAGGCATGAGCACTGGGGTATTTCTGATGTGGCTGTCACAGGAAGGGACTGCTACCTGCTGAAATGTCAAGTATCATAGGGTGTTTATAGTCGTGCTCTGGTGGGGCAGAGGGGTGGGGTTTTAATCACAGCGGCTCTGAGAGCTGCTCTAATTAAAACGCCTAAAGGGTCACATGTTTCAGCACCTCCAGGCTGAAAAATGGCAGCAGGGGCACTTTAACTAAAGCTTGTTTGAGCTTTAGTTAAAGTGCCCCTGCCACCATTTTTCAGCCCAGGGATGCTGATACATGTGATGCTAGAGTGCAGTAATAACCACAGCAGTAATTATCACGGCCCTAGCAGATTCAATTAATCAAGGGGCTGGACTTGATGATCTTCCGAGGTCCCTACCAACCCTAACGTCTATGACTGTCTGCTCTGCACTGTAATTACAGTGCGTCAGAGCAGCCTCATTGCATGTGTATAGACACCCATAATGCAGCTGATCACCTCCTAAACACTGTGGAAGACAACAGCATTATCAACGCAAGTGGTCATTTTGCCAACACCTTTCAAACATCCCAAGGTGCCTAGCTTTTCCTCCCATTTAGTTCTTGCACCCAATTCTAGCCTCTGCCCCCCGGCTCTTTTGTTTAGCTCTCTTCCTGATGGACCTGTGGGCTCCAAGGTAGACTGCAGTTTTCCTTTGCCATGGTACAGTGAAAGTATGTATTGCTAATAGTGGTGCTGCTGTGGAAGGATCAGTTACAGGTCCAATCTTGTTAGCAGTCCCGGCTTTAAGGCTTACTATCTATGGTTCTTATGCTGCACACAGTAACAGACTCAAGCCTGCACAAAGCCCCACTACACTTCACAATAGTGAGAACTGTGTCGAATGCCTAGTGCTTGCAAGATTCAGCCCTAAGTTAGGACATAATTCCCTCCCCACCCCCCGGCCATCTCTGTTATTTACTTGTCTCCTTGCATTTTAAGTTACTATAAATTTAACAATGAGATCCATCAAAAGACCAGTGAAAAGCATTACACATTTGAAGGACATTCTTTTTAAAGGGTAAGTTTGTGTTTACTCTGTCCTCCTGATGGTTTTCAACCTCATACATGTGATGGTGAAGGGGGAGTTTACCTCTTTTGGTGAAAGCATTTCACTATAAATAAGAGCCCAAAGGCATGATATAGCTGTGGTACGGATAGCAGCTGCTGTTCTTCCAGCATGCCAGTGCAGATTAGGAGCCAACATGTCTTTTATCACGATCTCAAGGTAGCTTAGAAACTGCCTAAAGCCAGAAATAAGAAAGCAAATAAAGGTTCATGAGAAAGTGGTGATGAGATTGACAGGCCAAAAAAGAGAATTTTTCATTCTTGGGAGCAGAATAGATAGACTAAAAAGACCACAGCATAACATTATGAATAATATAATTACACATTTCATTGCAGCATTTCATTACTTATCTACTTCCAGCTAAGTATTTGGGCTTCAAGCACACATAGCTAACATTCAGGAAAAAGGGGTTCCAGACTCCCCACCCATTTCAGTCTGCCAATAACTTGCCGTGTTATCTTTGCAAACCACTTACCTTTCCCTATGTCTCACTTTATCCACCTATAAGGGGGAGATAACATAAGACCACCTGACATGAATGCTGCAATGATCCATTAGTGTTTGCTCCACTGAAGGGTCTTATATAACATGAAAAGAACAATTGCTTTGATGAGACCTGGAATAATTCAGCTTCCCTTTAGCTCAGAAGCCATCTCCCTCAAGGATGTGAGCTCAGTCAGATTTTCTTGTGGCACCAGCATCAGTGCAAATTTGTTCTTGATGGTAGGAACGTTGATCATGTTTATGGTCGTACATGGCATGTCATACACACACTGCATTTGTCTTGCTGGCACTGGCTTGCAAATATGGAAACTCACAATATCTTTGATTACGATAAAGATTAACTCTGTCTTCTGCCTCTTCTATTGAATGAGCTGCTACAGCACTAAATAATTCTGTAAAGCTAGACTACTTGCAGCAGGTGATAGTCACATGTGCTCTAGCTCAAGCAATATTTATAATAAAATGAGAAAAAGGGTAAAGATTTTGGAAACCAGCCTTTTGAGAATGCCTTCCTGCAACAAAAAGAGAAAAAACTGCTGCTGACCTCTCCAAGAGTCCCTCTGTGTGAAATAAGTGGGTCCTACAAAGACATAACATGCATCTGGAGGTACTCAATGTGTACACTGGTGCTGAGCCCTAGTCCCCAAACAGCTTTAAAAAAAAAAAAAGCCATGGGAAAGATTTCATCAATGGCTCTGTCAAGGTTGTAAGAACTGGTAGTGATTGTTGTGCCTCAGGGATGTAACTACTGCCACCTACCCTTGCTGGATGGATACAAAGCCATTATGAGAACAGGTTTATCTTCTGGGTATAATCTTACTGGAATATGAATGAGAAGATGTAAATAGTCTGCTTTGCTAGTGAGAGCGAGCCAGGTGTTTATTCCCTAAACACAAAAATGGAAAACTATATTCTATATGACAAATACACACACTCGGCTTGGCTTTGGTTTTTTTTTTTTTTTTTAAACTGTTTCAGTCTATAATACCAATCAGAGACATGTGCGATTATGTTTCCATTCCTGCTTCTTAGCCAGCAGGTGG